>NW_027212200.1:0-64322 GCF_036971445.1 Narcine bancroftii | reverse complement strand
TTTGGGGATTTGTGGTCATAATAGTTTGTAATTGTTCCTTTTGCTTTTATTTTGGTTGGTATAAAGCAAACACTGTGCGCATGATACAAATTAGTTTCAGCAATTCACACTGAAGAAAAGTCGGTCACTACCTGATGAACTTTAAACAAAACTTTCTGACTGTAAATTAAAATGAAAAGTTGCTCTGAAGGTCCAACTTATTAAGCTTTGCTGTTCTGAAGCAATGGCGTGAACTTCCCGCATTTAAAATACTGAGTTAACAGCGGCAGTGTTTTTTTAAAAATCGAAACGTCGAAGGTCACTTTGGCCGTCGAGTCGATGCGAATCGTGCCGCAATCCCATTGCTTGCTTTCCACAAGCCTATTCCTGTTGTCTCTCCCCAGATTATCCACTCATCTACTTGCGGTGAAATTAATTTTAACCTGTCAACCCCTATATCTCTGGGTCCCAGGTGGAAGTCACCTTTTTTGTCCTGCAGGTTGGGTTGGAATCCAGGTTACCGGATCTCTGATGTGACCAGCTACACTATCCCTACCCCATCAGTTGCAAGTTGTGTACCAAGCTGTTGTTTTTTTTTTCTGATAAGTTATGTGTGGCTATCTTTACACGGAATTTTAAACCCCACTCCTGATCAGGACACAGAACATTTTAGGGCGGCTCTGGACTGAAATCATTAAAAAATTTTAACGTAGTTGGGAAATGGGGAAGAAACTAGCTAGACTTTATTGCTTCATCGGAAAGGGGGACCGTAAACTGAGCAGAGTCCTAAATGGGCTACAGCCAAAAAAAAGAAGAATGGCTGTTTTAGGCCACGTGTACATGATTTCTCTGATACTAGCAAATTCTTGACGGCCTCACCAGTTTGGAGAGAAATTGAATTTAAGTTTTCAACATTAAATTTAGACATATAGCACGTTAACAGGCCATTTCAGCCCACGAGTTCGGGCTGCCCAATTTACATCCAATTAACCTAGACCCCTGTACATTTCAAGCGGTGGAGAAAACGAGCCCCTGGGGAAAACCCACGCAGACACAGGGAGTACATACAAACTCCTTACAGCGCGGGATTCGAATCATCGTCTCAATCGCTGGCACTGTAAAGGCGTTGCACTAACTGCTGCACCAACTGTGCAGCCCAGAGAACATTTTTCTGCTTATTACACTGGACAACAATTTTTTCCCCCCCCCCCCCAAGGGTTTTCTTCCTGGAAAAAAAAATGGGGGATTATGATAGACAACTTCAAGCTGAACACAAAGATAATTTCAGATTTGCTGCATCTTGTAGGAAGTTGGAGAAACATTAAATTAACTTTTATTGAATTTAGCCTGTTTAATCACATCATAACGCTGACACATTGTGTTCATTCAACTGACCTAAAAATGTTTTGCCACTGATTTTCATTTGGAGTCAGCATCTGATGCCTCTCGTGTCATTGTCCAACAATAGTCGACCGGCGTTGATGGATTCCACTTGCCCCGATACTGCTTTTCCATGGTCACAATGTCCTGGTGAAACCTTTCACCGTGTTCGTCACCGACTGCACCCGGATCAGCAGGGGAAGAAGTCCAAGTGCGAATGCAGTAAATGAATTTTCAACGACATGTTGTACTTCATGGTTTTGTCTGCTTGAAGCACTTAAAATATGACAGAAGAATCACAAAATAGGTTATATCTTTTTTAAAAAAACGGTATATGATAGGAAAAATTTAAAGGTGATTTTCGTGATCCACAGAATACTCATAAGTGTTCAGGAAGCAAAATCTTAGTGGCCAAGTGTTATCAAAGCTGCCTAATCGATTTTCTGTTTTGATGAAGTACTTCTTAGTCCCTTTTCAGAAATTTGATGCTCATTCACTCTGAAGGAACTCTCTCTTGCTTCTTTCTCTCATACTGTAAGGGGCACCAGGCAATGCTAATGGCAACTCCGTCTGCCTTATTACAGGCAAAAGGCAATATTGTCTAATATTACATGTTCTCTATTGATAAAGGAATCTCGAATCTTATAATTAGTTGCTGTATTTTGTGGGTTTAATTTCTACTGCTATTTTTGGTGTACACATTGAAGCCAAGGAGGCATATGGAGAATTTGAATCAATTGAAATTTCTTCTAAACCTTTCAAACCAGGAAGTTGAAAGACCAAGCTACTGTGATTTGTCAATTTCTGCTGAAATTTGATTAGGTGTCAAATGCTTCCATTTTTTTTTCTTGAAGTTTATCTCCTCTGTGTAATGCTCCACTCTAAACTTCTGCAGAAGATGCTTGAATTACTTGGGTCCAACTGCATGGGGATTTATTTTGATATTTACTGTGGAATGTTACAAAGTTTAAAATAGAGTAAAATCTTGCACGCAAAGGACTCTGTCTTCACTGACAGATTTTTTTGTCCCAGCCTGTTGGATGTTGTTTCCAGTTAAGATTTGCCTTGAATGTTGTGAAACCTGGTTTCATACACTTCACTGTCAAAGGTGCTATTGGCAACACTGTCTTCATTTATAAACTTGGTTGGCTAGCCCTATCTTGTCTTGAGTGGGAATGTAAATTGCATTAATTTAATACAATTTTAGTCAGAAGTCTGACGGTTCTTCAGAAATATGATTGGAAACGTGAGGCGTTTGAACAGCATAGAAGCTGATGTTACTGTGCAATGTTTTGGTCCTGAAATGGTCTGCATTTCAATTCTGGAATTTATTTTGGAATTGAGCAACACTGAATGTGTATGCATTCTCCATGCAATCGGAAGGAAATCGTTCCAGCACCAGTTTTAATCCAGCACTCCAGTACGTTCTCACAGTGTCCACCAGTTTCCTCCCACATTCTAAAGACCTACTGAGTTAGTAAATTAATTGGTCACACAGAAACTAGAGGACATGGTTTAAGATTGAAGGGGGAAAATTATAAGGGGAACATGAGGGGAAATTTCTTTACGCAAAGGGTGGTGGGGATGTGGAATGAGCTTCCGGCAGATGTAGTTGAGGCCGGATCATTGGTTACATTTAAGGAAAGACTGGATAGTTACATGGAGAGGAGAGGACTGGAGGGGTATGGACCGGGTGCTGGTCAGTGGGACTAGGAGGGAGGGGATTTGTTACGGCATGGACTAGTAGGGCCGAACTGGCCTGTTCTGTGCTGTAAGTGGTTATATGGGTGTATTTAGATGGCACGGGGACATGGGCTAAAACGGCCTGTAACCATCGAGTCCACGCTGCTGAAGATCCAGCTGCGCTGGATGGGTCACGTCTCCAGAATGGAGGACCATCGCCTTCCCAAGATCGTATTATATGGCGAGCTCTCCACTGGCCACCGTGACAGAGGTGCACCAAAGAAAAGGTACAAGGACTGCCTAAAGAAATCTCTTGGTGCCTGCCACATTGACCACCGCCAGTGGGCTGATAACGCCTCAAACCGTGCATCTTGGCGCCTCACAGTTTGGCGGGCAGCAGCCTCCTTTGAAGAAGACCGCAGAGCCCACCTCACTGACAAAAGGCAAAGGAGGAAAAACCCAACACCCAACCCCAACCAACCAATTTTCCCTTGCAACCGCTGCAATCGTGTCTGCCTGTCCCGCATCGGACTGGTCAGCCACAAACGAGCCTGCAGCTGACGTGGACTTTTTACCCCCTCCATAAATCTTCGTCCGCGAAGCCAAGCCAAAGAAAGAAGAAACTTAAAATACATAGTTTTACTTCATTCTTTCTGCAACATCAGTCCAGCAATGTTTGCCTGTTGTCTAGTTGGTGGCTAGAAATCTCTTGGTGCCTGCCACATTGACCACCGCCAGTGGGCTGATATCGCCTCAAAACGTGCATCTTGGCGCCTCACAGTTCGGCGGGCAGCAACCTCCTTTGAAGAAGACTGCAGAGCCCACCTCACTGACAAAAGACAAAGGAGGAAAAACCCAACACCCAACCCCAACCAACCAATTTTCCCTTGCAACCGCTGCAACCGTGTCTGCCTGTCCCGCATCGGACTTGTCAGCCACAAACGAGCCTGCAGCTGACGTGGACATTACCCCTCCATAAATCTTCGTCCGCGAAGCCAAGCCAAAGAAAGAAAGAAGTTGGTGGAGAGATGTCTCCTTGAAACCAGAAGTGTATCTGGTGAAGGTATTGGATATCGAATTTTTTGGGGGATCTAATAGCATTCCACCTGCTTGCTGCTTGTCCTTCAAATGGTGGAGTTGGGAGGTGTTGTTGGGGTAGCCGATGCTCCTTTTATACATGGTGCCTGCAACAGCAGGGGTCTACCAGTGACAGAAGGGTGGTATTTATGTTTTGTAAGTTGGGTGCCCATCAAGTGGGTTGCTTAGTATGGTGTTTGATTGCATTCATCTGCTTCGTGTAAAAAGTGGCAAGAATTTGATTGTGTCTGGGATCGGTCGTGTTGAGAACAAGAAATATGAGCGGGAGTCGGCCATCCTGACCATCGAGCCTGCTCCACCATTCAGTGAGATCATGGCTGATCTCCAACTATCTTGCTTTTCCCCATATCTCTTAATTTCCCCCACTATGTAAACATCTATCCAAGCTTAATTGTAGGTTGGATAGCACCTAATAGCCTAAATATGCCTGGGATTGTCTGGTCTCAGAAGCTAAGCAGGCACAGGACTGGTCAGTACTTGGAGGGGAGACTGCCGAGGCGCTATAGGTTTCTGTGAGGGGCCCTGGATAAATTGGCGACTGTGCCTTACAGTAGACATTTCATGTACGTTGCATTCCAAATGTGACAATAATGGAACCATTACCTTTTATTTGAGCAGATGGGTGAGTCGGTCATAGCAGGGCTCTCAGCCTCTACCCATTCCTGCAGCTAAATTAACTAACAAGATGTGTCTCCAACCAACCGATGTTAGCAGTAGACTTGGTGATGCTAATCCAGTTAAACACTAACGCTTTTCAGGACAGCTTGAAGAGCCACATGAGGTTTTGTATAATACTAGTCGATCGATTTCCGATCATTTACCAAGGGTTTGTTTTGGCCAAACCAATCTGCATTGGGGAGCATGTGAGCCTAACATTCCTTGGCAAATTTGTTGGAACTGATTCTGCATCTTGCAAAACAAATCACAGAAGTTGCAGCATGTTTCCTAAAACTGGGGGGGGGTGGTTCTATTTTTTTGATTGAATGTCACTGTTCTCTCAAAAGCAAAGTTGCTTTTAAAATAAAATGCTACGTAGCAGGTCAACAGCACTAGACAAACCCACAGCTGAATTCTCATTTTGTAATGCTGAAGTATAACAACAGTTTTAAAAAAAATCAGATCAGCAGTTAGTGCAGAAAACCCGGGTTTAAATCCGGCACTGTCTATAAGGTGTTTGAAGGTTCTCCTTGCGTCTGTGTGAATTTCCTCGGGCTGCTCAGGTTTCCTCCCACCTTTCAATCAACCTACAATCCCATGTTTTGGATAGCACAGGTCTAAATGGCCAGAATATGCTTCTACCTTGTAAATAAAATTATTTAAAATCACTTATATAAAAAAAATTTTTTTTTTTAAAAGGTGTTGAATTGAGGATCGGGAAGAAAATTGGGTCAATATAAAGCAAAAGTCTTGGTTAGGCCATAGAGAATGAAAAGAACCATTTGTAATTGCATAGCCTGTTAATACAGTAAAACATTCCAAGATGTTTTGCTTTACTCTTATCAATCCCTTGGGAGGAAGAGTGGACTTCTGTGGTTATTGAGATAGCACAGCCAATGTATGACTTGCAGATTTTGCCATGGGTGGGCAAGAGCTGCTATGTTGGCAGCCATTCAGTAGCTTGAAGGTTTGCATTCCCTCTGTTGTTTACACTGGACTTATCCTGTGTGTTCATGATGCAAACACTCCAGATTCCTGCTGTCATCCTAATTGTTCCCTGCTTTGAGCAATCATGGGTTGAGATCCCTGGAAACTGGTGGCAGTGTTTCATTTCCCCCACCCCTGCCCTCCCCCATTGAGGTTTTGAACTTGAATTTCTTCCTGCAGCTACCTGGCATTCTCAACACCATTTTAAACTCCTAGTGTGTGTTCTGCAGATCTGGCATCAGGCATGCACACGAGAGGTAAAGTTGCAGCTCTATAAAACTCTGGGTAGACCACACTTGGAGTATTGTGTTCAGTTCTGGACTCCTCTTCACAGGAGGGAAAAGAAATTTTGGAAAGGGAGCAGAGGAGACTTATCAGGCCGTTGCCTGGATTGGAGAATGTGTCTTCTGAAAGCAAGATTGACAGAGCTTGCGGTTTTCATTTTGGAGCAAAGAAGGATGAGGCAACGTAGTGCTCTCCAAGATTCTGTGAGGCATATGACAGCCAGTGCCTTTTTTCCCTGGGTGGGAGTAGCAAACACCAGAGGACATTGTACAAAGTGAGGAGAGGAAAGTTTAGGGGAGATGTTGGGGGTAAGTTTGTTTTGCATATAGAGTAGTGGGCGCCTAGAATGTGTTGCCAGGGGTAGAGGCTGCTACATAAGGACATTTAAAAGACCCTTGGGCACATAGATGCAAGAAAAATTAAAGGGATCTGAGATGGGAAAGATTTAGTTTTTGGAGAAGGTGTATATAGGTGGGCACAACATTGTACTGTGCTGTTACGTTCCATGTGTGCACAATGGAGTGGTACAGGTAGACCCCATTTTTACGATGGGGTTCATTTCTGTGATTAACTCCTGCTGGGAGGACAATGTCCCCGCTGCCGGCAGGAGGCTGAACCGATGTCCCCACTCCTTCTGGAGCCCGAGATGGCGCCTGGTAACTGGGGGCAGCAACATCACTTCGCAACCTACGTTGCGATTTGGAACGCACGCTCAGATTGCCGTCGCTCTCTTTCCCTCTTCATTATCTCTCCCTCCCCAGCGGCAGCAATCTGCACGTGCATTCCAAATCACTTCCTTTTTAAAAAAAAACAATGTTGGGTCCGACAAAGCACGTTTCCTTGGCGTCACTACAAGAGGAGCACCGAAATGATATGGGGGGGGAAGGAATGGTGGCAGTGGGACTGATTGGACGGAAGCATTTCCTTCAGTGAAGGAAAAGCCACCATGTTGATACGGGTCAACCCTGACTTTTGAAATATCGTCAGTCACAACATTGTGAGATGGGGTCTATCTGTATTCGCTGCTGGAGGGGGATATGGATATACCTCTGAGACTCGGATCTTGAAGATGCAAAGTTTTGAGGTGCTGCTTTTGGTGACCAACTTGAAAGCATAACAGGATAATGGGGGATCCCTGCTGCTTGGTGTACGTTAAGTGGTATACTGGGCTTGAGTTCGATCTGAAGCTGCTGGGTGTTCAAAGGCTGTACTAGCACGATAAAGTATTTGCAGGGTGTGGTGAAATCGCTATTGTACATATTCATCATGTAAATGACATGAACTTTCCTGGTTGACCCTGCTCTCACTGGCCAGCTCATGACTCCTCCCCTTCCCCATAAAGTCTGTCATGCCCAAAGCCTGCCCTCCGTTCATGTCCGTGTCAGCGTGAGCGACCAACACGGGGATGCTGTTCATCTATCTCTTGCAAATAAAAGCCTTCAGTTTCGGCAACTTCAGTCTTCAATTGACCTTGTATCCCTGGGTAGCTCAAAGGCCTGAAACGTTTGATATCTCTTTACCTTCTATGGATGCTGCGAGTCCTGCTGAGCTCCTCCAGCGGTTTTGTGCTTTTTACGCTGTGATCACAGCGTCTGCAGACTTGCATGTTTCACAGCTGGTATTTTCATTTTGAAAGATATTATTGAATGATTCAACTATTGGTCAGCCAAGGTATTGACTGTAGCTTTGGTTGAAAGGAATAGCATATAAGCAAAGAATGAGGATAAAAATTGCCCAACAAATTAAGTCTTGATCTAGATTGAAAGCTTCAATTTAATCAAACCTAATAATGCTGTGCACACTTTTTAAAGTCACTGATACGGCAGTTTAGAAAGTTAGAACGTGATCTAATGGGCAGAGAATTTGTTGATCTTTCTGAAATAGCAGTGAGACCTCCACTTAAAATTTCAAGGGGGAAATTCGAAGCTTGAAGCGTTGAAGCATCTATTGACCTGAGCGTTTGTGGACTGTGTCAATGTTTGTCCTTCAGTGCCAAGTTTGCCTCATTACAAGCCTTGAATAAGTTTGGTGTACTCTGGCTGTGAACATTCTGCGGGCGTGAAAAGTGATACACAGGCAAAAGAAACTCTTGGATTTGGTTTGCGATTCCAATATAGTGTTTTAAGGGTCAGTTGAAAAGGTATTCTGAATCCCTTCTTAGCCAGTGCAAAACTACAGTTAACTGGACTTGTTGCAACTTGCCCTATAACAAGCTTGTGTTCTGCAACTGGGGCTCAAGCTGCATTCTGCTATTAGGTCTTTCATTTCCATCAGTATTTTGTAGCTTTGAAAGATATTAACCATGGATAGATAGGTCATTCTTTGTTGTTCAGCAGTGCTTTTGCATTACACTGCACTTGGCTTTTAGAAGAATATGGGTGCTTTTCTACATCTTTTTAGACCAACACAATACCACTTCTTGTTTGAGAAGATAAGTTGTTGGTGCTAAAGATTCCTTGCCTGTGATGGACCAGGATGGGTGGGGAAAACTGTTGAACTGCAGCATAACTTTTTGGAGAGTCTAGTTGGGGTGGGGGAGGGGGTTAGTTTTTGTTTAACTCGACCTTTTTTTGGTTGTGCCACCCCTGGGGCTCTGTACCAAGTTTAGGAAGGGGGCCAAATTCTAGTTGTTTCTATTCTCTCTTACTGACGACATTTAAAAAAAAAAAAATTTGTGTTGAGTGAGGTGAAAGAAAAACCAGCTTTTACTTCAATGTTCTGTGGTCCCCAGGTGGCCCTGTTGAGAATGGCTGGTTTAACTCAACCCTCATCAGTCTCTCCCCCGCTCCCCGGCACCAAGAGTCCTGCTGAGATTAACCTGCAAATTTGGTCTCCTTCCATTTCACTTTTTCCTTTACATTAAACATCCAAGTACAGGGAGGAAATTATTCATTGGAAATTGGATCGGAATTTATCGTCATGAACATGTCACAAAACTCATTGTATTGTGGGAGCATTACAGTGGAAATTACACTATAAAATTGCATTTCAAAATAAGAGAAAGAGGGGTGTCCTTTCAGGAATCTGATGGCAGAGGGGAAGAAGCTGTCCTTGTGCCACTGGGGGTTTGTCCTTGGGCTTCTGTACCTCCTTCCTGATGGTGGCAGAGTGAAAAGGGCATGGCCTGGCTGATGAGAGTCCTTGAGGATGGAGTCTGCTTTCTTCAGACACTGCCTCTTGTAGATGTCACCGATGGCATGGAGACTGATGCCTGTGATGGTGCTGGTCGAGTTGATGTTGCGCTTCGCCTGTGCAAATTTACCTTTTTTACTAAGATGGTATTCAATGCAAGAGGACCATTCTGATGGTTTCTACTTCTGCCATACCTGATCTATGGTTTCCTTGCACCAATGACTCGTCCCAGCAAAGGAAGTATAAAATGCCAATCTGGGATTTTTGTTGCAAAGATTTTGTCCAGTAGATTGATTTAATTATCTGTTGGGCCCATTGGTGGTTGGGGGGGTGGGGTGGGGGGGTGGTGGTGGTGTTTGGAGCTTGCTTTCTTGTTTGTGCCATTTCCTCCTCTATTCTTTTCCCCACTTTTTTTCTTTCGACTTTCAAACAGTTGTTCCTCTTTTGCCTTGTATTTCCAATCTATGCTGGCAAATAGGTTTAATATCGATGGGTCTTGATGGTTGGCATGGGCCAAAGGGGGTTGTGTGACTCCAAGATCAAAATCAGGATTTATTGTCAAGAAATTCAGTGTTTTGCGTCAGCTTCATAGTGCAGACCATCTTATGATATTTTTAAAATTGTAATAACAATAGTCGAGCACAAATGTAAGGCAGAGTCTGTGGTTCATTGATCGTTCAGGAATCTGATGGCGGCAGGGAAGAAGCTGTCCCTGTGCCGCTGAGCGCTCATCTTTAGGCTCCTGTACTTTTTTCCCAATGGAAGCAGAGTGAAGAGGGCCTGGCCTGGGTGGTAGGGGTCTTTGAGGATAGAGGCTGCCTTTTTAAGATGTCCTCGATGGAGTGACGTGGTGCCTGCGATGTTGCAGGCCGAGTTAACAACCCTCTGGAATTTATTCTTGTCCCGAAAGTTGGCGCCTCCGTACCAACCAGCCAGAATGCTTTCCATGGTACACCTGTAGATGTTTTCGAGAGTCTTCAGTGACATACTGAATCTCCTCAGACACCTCACAAAGTATGGCGGGCCTTCTTGATTCCATTAACATGGAGGCACCAGGACAGATCTTCAGACGTTGACACCCAGGAATTTGAAATTCTTGACCCCTGAGCCCTTAATGACGACTGGGTCATATTTCCCTGACTTGCTCCTTAAGTCCATAATCATCTCCTTGGTTTTGCTGACATTGAGCGCAGGTTTGCTGTCATTACACCATTCAGTGAGAGATCCCTCTCCCTCCTGTACATTTCCTCATGCCGTTTGTGATTTTGCCGAGAACTCTGGTGTCATTAGGCACACTTGTAGATAGCATTGAAATTGTGCCTGTCCACACAGTCATGGATGTATAACGGGTAGAGCAATGGGCTAAGCACACATCCTTGGGGTGCGCCTGTGTTGATGATCAGTGGGGAAGAGACGTTGTTTCCACTTCGTACTGACTGTGGTCTTTCAATGAGAGTCAAGGATCCAGTTGCAGAGGTCTCGAGTTTGTAGCTTCTTGACCAGCACTGAGGGATTAATGGTATTGAAGGCTGAACTGTAGTTGATGAAGAGCAGGTGTATGTATGAATTGCTGTTTTTTGAGGTGATCCAGAGCTGAGTGGAGGGCCAGTGATATTGCATCTGCTGTGGAGCGATTGTGACGATAGGCAAATTGCTACTCTTCTTGGATACCAAGATGATTGATGCCCTTTTGAAGCTGGTGGGAACTCTGACTGCCACAATGAGAGGTTGAAAATGTGCGAGTGTTCCAGCTAGTTGATTGGCGCAGATTTTCAGAACTCTGCCACGTGCATCATCAGGGCCTGATGCCTTGCGAGGATTCACCCTCTTTAATGATGTTCTGATGTTACTTTCAGAGACCCAGATCACAGGATCCTCCACTTTTTCATGGATTCTAGTAGGCACCTCCTTGTTCATCATTTCTCAGAAACAAATGTTAAGCCAGAAGAAAGTTTTTTAAATTTAGACATCCAGCACGGTAACAGGCCCTTTGGCCCACGAGTCTGTGCTGCACAATTACACCAAATTTACCTACAAGCCCCAAATATTTTGAAGGGAGGAAGGAAACCAGAGGAAAGCCATGCAGACACGAGAAAAACATATAAACTCCATACAGACAGCACCAAATGTGAACCCAGGTCGCTGGTGCTGTAATAGTATTCTGCTAACAGCTAAGCTAACCGAGCAACCCAAGTAACCGGTGTTATTGAGCTCTGTATATTTTGGGGTTTCTAGCAGAAGTTGGCACTTGCACAGAAAGGATTGGTGAAAATTTCTTTTTGCAGTTCTGTGTTGTGGACTGTCTGGGCTTGTATCTTAGTTGATGTATAGGAAGGGTGCTCTGGTAAATGAACCACAGAGTCACTCCCCAAAACCACTTCTTTACAGGAACTAAGTAATCACTTGGTTTTATAATGTGGGAATTTGGCAATCAGATTTTTTTTTGGCCCTGACAAATTGAAACATGCTTTTCTTTGTAATATTGCCAAAAAAATTTGCTTTCCTTTGATCAGTCATAGATTTGTAGACATCATATGAATTTTTGAGATGCTTTATAACTTTTAGTTTTCCATGATTCTCTCATGTGAGCATGTCATGGTGGTGAGATCCCTATTGTGAAAGTTGTCATGGCAGCCCTTTAATTCTGCCTTGATGTGAAATAAGATTCTGGGTGGTGGATAATAACTCCACACTGTAAATTTTATGCATCCTCCTTGCACCAGTGTAGATTCAGACTGTTCGAGCAGGAGCAAATGGCCAAGGATCAAGGATATTTTCTGTTCCCCATGCTCAATTTTTTTTCCAGCACATCTCCAATTCAATTTATTGTCATGTTATGAAAGCAGAGTAATGTTACGCAGAACTTGTTTTCGTCTGGCATGTTTCTCCATGGGCAGAATTTGTTTTTAACTACGTACAGAATTGACATTCTCAGCCAGAAATCGAGTAATCTGTTCCTTAATGAAAGCAATAAACTCTGGTTTCTTCAATTTTCTTTGGCTTGGCTTCGCGGACGAAGATTTATGGAGGGGGTAAAAGTCCACGTCAGCTGCAGGCTTGTTTGTGGCTGACAAGTCCGATGCAGGACAGGCAGACACGGTTGCAGCGGCTGCAGGGGAAAATTGGTTGGTTGGGGTTGGGTGTTGGGTTTTTCCTCCTTTGCCTTTTGTCAGTGAGGTGGGCTCTGCGGTCTTCTTCAAAGGAGGTTGCTGCCTGCCAAACTGAGGCGCCAAGATGCATGGTTTGAGGCAATATCAGCCCACTGGCGGTGGTCAATGTGGCAGGCACCAAGAGATTTCTTTAGGCAGTCCTTGTACCTTTTCTTTGGTGCACCTCTGTCACGGTGGCTAGTGGAGAGCTCGCCATAGAACACGATCTTGGGAAGGCGATGGTCCTCCATTCTGGAGACGTGACCTACCCAGCGCAGCTGGATCTTCAGCAGCGTGGTCTCGATGCTGTTGACCTCTGCCATCTCGAGTACTTCGACGTTAGGGATGAAAGCGCTCCAATGGATGTTGAGGATGGAGCGGAGACAACGCTGGTGGAAGCGTTCTAGGAGCCGTAGGTGATGCCGGTAGAGGAGCCATGATTCGGAGCCGAACAGGAGTGTGGGTATGACAACGGCTCTGTATACGCTTATCTTTGTGAGGTTTTTCAGTTGGTTGTTTTTACAGACTCTTTTGTGTAGTCTTCCAAAGGCGCTATTTGCCTTGGGGAGTCTGTTGTCTATCTCATTGTCGATCCTTGCATCTGATGAAATGGTGCAGACGAGATAGGTAAACTGGTTGACCGTTTTGAATTTTGTGTGCCCGATGGAGATGTGGGGGGGCTGGTAGTCATGGTGGGGAGCTGGCTGATGAAGGACCTCAGTTTTCTTCAGGCTGACTTCCAGGCCAAACATTTTGGCAGTTTCCGCAAAACAGGACGTGAAGCGCTGAAGAGCTGGCTCTGAATGGGCAACTAAAGCGGCATCGTCTGCAAAGAGTAGTTCACGGACAAGTTTCTCTTGTGTCTTGGTGTGAGCTTGCAGGCGCCTCAGATTGAAGAGACTGCCATCCGTGCGGTACCAGATGTAAACAGCGTCTTAAACCTCCATCTCTAAGACGACTGCACCGTACGGGAGAAAAATAACATGGAGTGGTCCGATATAACCCGACTTTTGTATTCAACCTGTAGCGTTCTACCCTGTAAAATGCCCCAAAAACCAAGAAAAAGTCTATTCTAGAAAATGAATCGTGTCTAGATGAATGAAAAGTCTTTCTCTGTAGGGTTTCTTCTCCTCTAAACATCAACCAAATTCAGATCTTTCATCAAAGCTCCTATTTGTGTTGTCGCCTTTGATTTCCTTGTACTTTTCAGAGATCTATCCAATAAAGGATCCAAAAGACAGTTAAAATCTCCCCCAACCAGTATATTATTAATGGCCTGATTAAGCAATAAAAAAGCCTCCGACATAAACCGTTCATCATTTACATTAGGTGCATAAACATTTAACAAAGTCCACGATTCGGCAAAAATTTTACAGTTAACCATCAAAACCCTCCCAGCATTTCCCTCAAACGATTCCAAATCAAACGGTAATTTCTTATGAATTAAAATCGCTACACCTTTTGCTTTAGAATTAAAAGAAGAAGAGAACACACGACCAACCCACTCGCTCTTCAATTTCAAATGCTCTTTTTCGGTCAAATGTGTTTCTTGCAAAAAAGCAATACCAACTTTCATTTTTCTTATACAAGCCAAAACTCGTTTGCACTTAATTGAGTTATTCAAACCCTGGACATTAAAAGTTTCAAAATTCAAATTAGACATTTCTTAATCTAATAATATATTCCACTACTATAAAATAATGCTCCCCTTCTAATTCCCTTAATATTCTAATCCCCCTATATAAAAACAAAAAAAAAAGACAATCCCCAAAACAAACTACTAAAAAGTAGTAGCTCCCTAAAAATCTGGGTGTGGTTAAAAAGTGGCAGGTGACTAAAGGTCTCAGTGTCATCCAACCCCCCCCCCTCCCCCCTAGTCAGACTTTCACAAAGTACTGAGACAAAAACAGTCGTCCGAGTGATTGTTCCGGGTCCTCAATATCAAATTCAACTTTCTTCCCATTCTTTCCATGTTTTCCATTCTTCCGATTTCCATTGCCATTTACCTTCCTCTTCGCTGATAGTGGCGACCGTCCATTTCCTCATAGATCTGGCAATGAATTAGCAAAGATTAATGCATCATGGTCATTTTCAAAGAATTGAGATTGAAAATTCCCATTTTAAAAAAACTTTCAATACTGCCGGATAACGAAAGGCAAATTTAGATTCTTTTCGCCACAATACTTCTTTAGCTAAATTAAATTCTCGGCGCCTTCTAATAACTTCTTGACTCAAATCTGCATTAAAAAAAAAAAACACCCTGTTATTTTGAACCATCATTTGAGCCTGGTTTTTATCGTGCCTTCTGCACCGCCATTCACAATATCATTTCTCTATCCTGATATTTCAAACAGCGAATCAACTGCTCGTGGTGGTTGGCCTGGACATGGTTTCTTCCTTAATGCTCTGTGCCCGATCTAACTCCAGACCATCGGGAAAGAATTCCTTGCTCAAGACCTCAGGAATCCATTTCTTAAAAAACTTTACCAGATTAGAACCTTCCATATCTTCTGGAAGACCTACTACTTCGACTTTGATTTTCTAATGAATCAATCTTCTTCAATAATTCCTTCTTCTGAGTCCCCCAATCCATGAAAGAATCCTCCACTATTTCCATTTTTTCTCTATTACATTCCACATTCCAAAAAAGCTGCTTCAATCTTTTTTAAATTATCTTGTATGGTATCCACTGATTTTATGCATCCACTGACATCACTTTTAACTACAGTAATAATCTTGCTTCATAAAAGTCATTTCTTCACATATTATTCATTTTAGTTTTCACTTCCATAAATCCTTGAGTCATCTGAGTAGACATCTGCATTGACGTATTTTCCATTTGATGAGCAATCCCTTCCAAGTTTGTAAACACAGAATCCAGTCCAGGTTCCATCACCTCCCTTTGAGGCCTACCTTCTCTGATGTCAGTCCCCATTTCTTCCTGTGTAAATTCCAAAAAGTTGAGCTCTCTTCCTCCTCAAATGAAGTAGGTCCTCTTCCGGTGCGGCTGCGAGTTTGGACACCCAACGACAGCGTGCCGACCTCATCAGCCTGCTGTTGCTCGGGCTCCCCCGCAGCCCACACCTTATCCAGTAATTCACGGACTCGTGATGCACCACACCGCGCAGGTGCGTCTTCCAACGCTACACTGTGCACCCTGGACCAGGAGGCAATGTTGCGGGCTCACAGGTCTGTCCTCGCTCGGCCGATCTGCCCGCGTGCCTGGACTCACGGGCGCACGAGTCAGAAAAAGCCGAGCTCGTCGCTGAACCGGCACCATCTTGCGGATGCGCGATCGGCACCGGCGTAATACTGAGGCTTGGGGGCTCTAGTCACGAGTCCTGGCTTCAATTTGATAGGTAGGCCTCAATTCTTCAACGCTTTTGTAAGGTAGTTTCTTTTGCAATTGAGCTTTTGATTTTTTTCACGTTTGCAGCCATTTCAATCCTTCACTATTCCAAAATCTGTAGATACTATTTTTAACCACTTTTACAAATTTTAAAGTTGGGTATTTAGAAGTCTAACTGGGGGAAGGTGGAACCACACATCTTCCCTCTACACCATCTTGCCACACCCTCCTCCATCAGCAGAAATTGATTGAAGTCCCTCTTATAGTCGAAGGAGAAGCAAGAGAGTCCTCAATGCGCATGGATTTGCCTCCAGTGCTTTCGCAGACACAGAGTCCAGTCCAAGCTATTAGCAGCCTGAGCTTCAGATCTGAACTCTGACACAATCATGAACCCTTTAGCACCCTCTCGCTTCCTATTTCCACTACCTAGTGTGAATGCCTCTACTGCAGTCAGTCAGCAGCCCACAGCCTGTGTGGGTTCCTTGCCTTGAGTCACCTGCAGCCTGTCGCCTGCATATCTTCAACCGGAGAACCCCTCATTGGTTTGCTGCTGTGGTCACTGTCCTGTGGGTCATCTCCTCTGCTTCTCAAACGGGAGTTGTTCTCCCTGTTTTCCGGTGCCCTGTGCCAGTCCTCTGCTTCCCTGGAGTCTGCAAACCCCCTTCCCCCACCTCCCCCATGGCTATTGCTGGTCATAGGTGCAGACCCCGTGGTTGAAGAATTTTTAAATAAAACCACAGTCTGCTCCATTTACAGGCCATTCAAAGCCTGTATTGAGCTGACGGAAGTCAGGCCAGATAGTGGGACCCCGCAGGAGCACTATGACTCCACTCCCTGCTCTCCGCAGGTCTGCACCAGCGGTAATGCTGCCATTACGGCAGGTCCGGCAGTGTCACCATCTTGATGAGGATGGCACAGGATTGACCATCAACCTACCTATTGTCGTCTGCAGGGCAACACTGTAGATTTTGAGTAGTCGACTACAATTAAAACGACAACTATGGATCTGTCTTGAATATAGTCAAAGACTGAGCAAATTTCTGTGGTAGAGAAAAGTAAAAATGGTGGGAGGGGAAATTCCTGGACAGTTTCAAATTTGCCAGCCGTCTATTACCCTGATGCCTTCGATTTAAAAACTGAATATAGTAAAATCCCGGTTATCCAGAATTCCAGCAACTGGCAAAAAAAAATGTGGAAAATAAATAGGTAAAAGATACGGAAGTTTAAAATTTGCACCTCTGGTGTCAGTTTGTCAATTCACACAGCACACAATTTCAAGCAACTGGCAAATTTACTTGTCCTGCATAGGGGCCTGATACTGGTTTTTTTAAAACTGTAAAATCTTATTTGCTTCTTTGATTACCCAAAATGTGTTAAATAATGTAACATGCCACATACAATTGGGACAGCTGACGAAGTACTTAGAGATGTTGAAGATCTTGGAGAGGCTTGAGGTTGTTATTTTGTTTAGAAGAGAAAAATCCTTGTTCTGGCTTTGATACTCGGTTCAGGAATGTTACACAAGTGAAAAATGCGACATGCATTGTTTCTACTCACCCCCATTGTGGGATCACGCTCCTTTCCATGGTTTCCTTTAAAATCACTTATTTTTAAATTGTATTTGAGTGCTTGTGAGTCACACCATGACTCTGGATTCCTATTTCTGTTGTCAAAGGAGGAGAAGAACTTGACGTCTCCGTGACAAATTATTAATGTGCACAGTATTTTTGGATTCTTCTCTTTGTTGTTGAGGAAAGGAATCATTCTAGTTCTTGAATAAATTGTGCAAATTGTGTCATTGGTTGGATACAGGCCTGTCTACCAACAAAACGGGTCAAAACTATTTTTATATAGCCAATTTCTCCATTGCTGTATTATCTGTTTTGTGTTCTCCCAATAAAATGTTGCATCGCCATGTCTTGTTTAGCCCTCTGGTTCACTTTGGCTAACTCTGGAAATATTGACAAAAGGTGACATGAGCAAGAGGACAAGATTTATACTGTTATCCTTCAAATTTTTCTTGCAAAGCCCCCTTCTCAGCATGTCCCCATAACACTGGACAACAAATTTTTTCGAAAGGGTTTCTTCCTGAATAAATTGGGGATTATGTAATATGACTTCAAGCTGAACACAAAGATGATTTCAGATTTGCTGGATCATGTAGGAAAATGGAGGAACATGAAAATAACTTTTATTGAATTTAGTCCAATCTCAATATGACGCTGGAACATTGCGTTAGTTCAACTGACCTAAAATTGTTTTCCCACTGATTTTTGTTTTTACTCAGCATCTGATGTCTCTTGTGTCAGTGTCCAATGATAGTCGGCCAGCATTGATGGATTCCTGTTGCCCTGATACCGCATTTCCATGGTGGCAATGTCCTGGTGAAACATATCACCGTGTTCGTCATTGATGGCGCTGAGATCAGCAGGGAAGACGTCCAAGTGCGAATGAAAAACATTAATTGTCAATGACACGTTGCACCTTGTGCTTTTGTATGCTTGAAGTAGAGGCTTGGCGTAGCAGGTAGTGCAATGCCTCGACAGCGCCAGTTTGTATGTGTCCCCGTGGGTATAGGCTAATTGGGTGTAAATTGGGCGGCATGGACTTGTTGGCCGAAATGTCCTTTTACGTGCCATATGTCTAAATTTAAAAAAAAAATTAAGTAGACTTAAAATGTGTCAGGAAATCACAAAAATAGGTTGTATCTTTTAAAAAAAAACAGGATATTCACATGTGTTCAGATGCAAAATCTTTGTTGTCTAGTGTAATGAAAACTAGTTTGGGTACTGTGGTAGAACATGAGGCTTTCATCCAAGCTGGCTTACTGTAGAATTATCTCTATACTTTGTCACATCTACAAGCCTCTTGTCTTGTTGCTGACCTACAGACCTCACTGAAGAGAAAGGCTGTCTCTTGGATCCTTCTAAACTCATTTATCTGGTCACGTTTTAAACTTCCAGATTCATTGGTTCATTCACTCACCTAGTAATGGGTGCACAGTACCCATTACTTCTGGGGGGATGGAATCCCCCCAGAAGTCTGGAAGGCTGGCGGCAAAACTCTGCATGCCAAACTGCATGAGTTTTTCAAGCTTTGTTGGGACCAAGGTAAACTGCCTCAGGATCTTCGTGATGCCACCATCATCACCCTGTACAAAAACAAAGGCGAGAAATCAGACTGCTCAAACTACAGGGGAATCACGTTGCTCTCCATTGCAGGCAAAATCTTCGCTAGGATTCTACTAAATAGAATAATACCTAGTGTCGCCGAGAATATTCTCCCAGAATCACAGTGCGGCTTTCGCGCAAACAGAGGAACCACTGACATGGACTTTGCCCTCAGACAGCTCCAAGAAAAGTGCAGAGAACAAAACAAAGGACTCTACATCACCTTTGTTGACCTCACCAAAGCCTTCGACACTGTGAGCAGGAAAGGGCTTTGGCAAATACTAGAGCGCATCGGATGTCCCCCAAAGTTCCTCAACATGATTATCCAACTGCACGAAAACCAACAAGGTCGGGTCAGATACAGCAATGAGCTCTCTGAACCCTTCTCCATTAACAATGGCGTGAAGCAAGGCTGTGTTCTCGCACCAACCCTCTTTTCAATCTACTTCAGCATGATGCTGAACCAAGCCATGAAAGACCCCAACAATGAAGACGCTGTTTACATCCGGCAGACACAAGAGAAACTTGTCCGTGAACTACTCTTTGCAGATGATGCCGCTTTAGTTGCCCATTCAGAGCCAGCTCTTCAGCGCTTGACGTCCTGCTTTGCGGAAACTGCCAAAATGTTTGGCCTGGAAGTCAGCCTGATGAAAACTGAGGTCCTCCATCAGCCAGCTCCCCACCATGACTACCAGCCCCCCCACATCTCCATCGGGCACACAAAACTCAAAACGGTCAACCAGTTTACCTATCTCGGCTGCACCATTTCATCAGATACAAGGATCGACAATGAGATAGACAACAGACTCGCCAAGGCAAATAGCGCCTTTGGAAGACTACACAAAAGAGTCTGGAAAAACAACCAACTGAAAAACCTCACAAAGATAAGCGTATACAGAGCCGTTGTCATACCCACACTCCTGTTCGGCTCCGAATCATGGGTCATCTACCGGCACCACCTACGGCTCCTAGAACGCTTCCACCAGCGTTGTCTCCGCTCCATCCTCAACATCCATTGGAGCGCTTACACCCCTAATGTCGAAGTACTCGAGATGGCAGAGGTCGACAGCATCGAGTCCACGCTGCTGAAGATCCAGCTGTGCTGGATGGGTCACGTCTCCAGAATGGAGGACCATCGCCTTCCCAAGATCCTGTTATATGGCGAGCTCTCCACTGGCCACCGTGACAGAGGTGCACCAAAGAAAAGGTACAAGGACTGCCTAAAGAAATCTCTTGGTGCCTGCCACATTGACCACCGCCAGTGGGCTGATAACGCCTCAAACCGTGCATCTTGGCGCCTCACAGTTTGGCGGGCAGCAACCTCCTTTGAAGAAGACCGCAGAGCCCACCTCACGAACAAAAGGCAAAGGAGGAAAAACCCAACACCCAACCCCAACCAACCAATTTTCCCTTGCAACCGCTGCAATCGTGTCTGCCTGTCCCGCATCGGACTTGTCAGCCACAAACGAGCCTGCAGCTGACGTGGACTTTTTACCCCCTCCATAAATCTTCGTCCGCAAAGCCAAGCCAAAGAAGAAGAATGGGTGCACAGTAAAAGCAGTTTTTCGGAGCTTGGATATCTGTGAATGTGGAAGTTGCCACATGAAAGAGGTTTTGAATTTGTCATGCTACTTTAGAATATCTTGAAGGGGTGAAGTGCCTTTTGAATGTTGTAAATAATATGACGACTTTGTGAGCTTGGTTGCTGGATAAGTGCACACAATCCGCAGAATAGAGGATCTGATTTGCAAGGACTCAACGAACTAAATTCTCTCCATTGCTGCTCCTCATTGGGGGAGGGGAGGTTAGGGGAGAAATCACTGTAGTTTAGTGTCATTTAGCAAACATGGAAACGCTGCACTCAGTCCCCTCTTTCAAATTATTAATACATGTATTTGATGGGACCCACCCTCATTTATAACATGAGGTTTCAGGAAAAAATTGTTTTAGTATATTTACCTCATTTTGCTCTCTTCCCGTCAATGGCTCCCTCCCTCTCTCCCACAGTGCTTTGAGGGAAGTGCTGGGCCTCAATCAGGCTTTTTTCAACGAGTATGATCATCGAGGCCCAGCGCTCCCTCAAAGCACTATGGGAGAGAGCGAGCGACAGGAGGGAACGAGCGACAGGAACCCTGAGCAAATTGAGTGAGGTGCGGGGGTGCCTCATTCATTCTGTTTGGGGAGCTGTGCTCGTCGAACAAAGCCTGATCGTTGAGGCCCAGCGCTCCCCTCAAAGCACTGTGGGAGAGAGCGAGCGACAGGAGGGAGGGACACGAGGTGGAGGGAGAGCACCAGGGGAAGTGAGCGACGGTAACTCCAGAGGAATGGGTGAGTAGCTTAAGTGTTCCTCCTGCTGCCATCTTTCAAAATGGCAGCCTCAAAATGTCACCTTCGCATATAGGACCTGGGGTGGTTTTTGAGGCTTTTTTTTTGGGGGGGGTGGGGGGGGAGGTGCATCCTATATGCCATCAAATGCAGTACATCATGAACAGATGTGAGCTCAGGACCCTCCAGGACTCTGCTCCCTGCTGATTTCCAAGCCGAGAAACACCCATTTATCCTAACTCTGCTGCCTTTTGGTTGACCAATCCTCTAACGATGGTGAGACATTGCTCTCAACTCCATGCACCCTGATCCGTGTTTTTTTTGGAAATCCATGTGTACATAAGAATATAACGAAAGGAGCAAGCATTGGCCATTCAGCCCATTGAGCCTGCTCCACCATTCAGTAAGATCATGACTGATGATCGTCTCATTTCCACCTACCTGCCTTTTCCCATATCCCTTAATTCTACTATGTAAAAAATCTATCCAACTATGTCTTAAATATATTTACTGAGACAGCATCCACTGCTTCAATGGGCAGCAAATTCCAAATTCTGGGAAAAACATCATCCTAAGTCTACTACCCTGGGTCTTGTGGTTATTTTGGCGTAGATCTAGCTGCCCCCAGCAACATGAACAACTTGCCTTTCTCTCTCTTATCATTTGCCTTTCATAATTTTGTATGTTTCTGTAAGATTCCCTCTCGTTCTTTTACAATATCAATCTGATCCCCTCGATACACTGTATTCATTATGTACTCTAGTACATAATACAGGTATATCCCACTTTAAGACTACTCACTTTATACAAATTCGAAAAGGCAGCCGGCAGGGTGTCACAGGGTGGCCAGCGGGCGTGTCAAAACTCGCTGTTTTCTCAATAGTGTAGTGAAACTACACTACTTTATGTAGGCTGTGTATTTAACATCGTTCATGCTTTTACTGTATGTTAATGTAATTTTAGGTTTTGTGTGTTATTTGGTATGATCTGGTGGGTTACTTTTTGGGTCTGGGAATGCTCCAAAAAATTCCATATAAATTATTGGTAATTGCTTCTTCGCTTTATGCCATTTTGGCTTGCGAAAGGCGAGGTATACCTGTAAATGGGATCTGTGCTTCCTGAATCCACGCTACACCTGCCTGATGGACAACTTGTATCTAGGTATATCACTGTGTCTTCCTTAATGATAGCTTCAGGCATTTTCCCAACTACAAGCGAGCTAGCCCACAGTTACTTGCCTTTTGCACACAGTGTATAAAATGAAGGATGCTGTTAGTTCCATATAAACAACAGATATTGAAATATTACCATGGCATAAAAATAATAAAGCAGCTAACAATCTGCTGGAGGAGCTCAGCAAGTCGAGCAGCATCAGTGGGAGAAAGAGGATGATGAATATTTTGTTTATAGTCAAGTCAACTTTACTTATTGTTCATACTGTGCTCGTATGATAGGATGAGATAGCGTTTCTTCAGGACCACGAAGCATATTTACAGTTAGCAAAGTAGTTGACACCCTTAAAATATTAAGGTACTATCCATGGTACGCTATCCTCATCTGTACTGGGAGTTCAGGAACCTGATGGCATGGGGGGAAAAAGCTGTCTCCCACTCTGGACCCAAGGGGCCAAGTGCAACAGTACCTCCTGCCAAATGGCAGAAGGGAGAATGGTTTGCATGTAGGATGTGTGGAGTCTTTCACAATGCTTATTGTTTTCCTTCTGCCTCTAATGTAGTCGACGTACTTCATGCTTGGAAGAGGTTCCCCAAAGGTCTTTTCCACTGACTTCACTATCCTCTGCAGGGTCTTGCGATCTGAGGGGGGATACAGGTTCCAAACTAGGCGGTGTTACAGTGGCACAGGATGCTCTTAATACATCCTCTGTAGAATGTAGTGAGGATAGAGGGTGGGAGATGGACTTTCCTCCACCTGCTGCTGTGCTTCCTTGGTGTTAAGGGGCCAGGAGAGATTCTCCACCAGGTGCACTCCAAGGAACTTGATATTCTTGACGACCTCAACGGTGGGGCCGTCAATGGTCAGGGGAGTGTGATCTCCCTGGGCCCTCCTGAAGTCGACAACCATCTTTTTTTTTAAACGTTCAGATACCGGTTGTTCGCTCTAGTTGTACTGGAACCCTTCATCAATGTCGAGCATCCTTTGTCTCCCACTGCTGTTTGACCTGATTTTTTTCTGGCAGAGTCCAGAAGTTGAGCCTCTTGTGTCTTCAGAAGATGATTTGATATTTCTTTTCCAGATCAAACAACATTAAAAGCATCATTGTGGAAGTTCTTGACTCAAAACTAAATTAAGGCCAAAAGTCCTTCCAAGGTGAGCAACAGTTCATGTGGTCATCATGAGGTCATCTACTGCATGTGGTGCTCCCATTGTGGCCTCTCTACGTCGAAGAGGACTGGACACTGGTTGGGAGATCATTTCGTTTAGCACCTTTGCTTTTCCTACTGTAATAATGGGGCCTCCCCAGCACCCAACCAGTCCCACACTGATGTGTCTGTCTATGACCTTGTGCAAATTGGAGGAACAACACCCAATATTCTATCTGGGCACTCCAACCAGAAGGCATTAACATCAACTTCTCCAATTGCTGTTGATCCTCTCTCTCTCTTTCCCCATCCCTCTGTCTTCTTTCTTCCAGTTTCCCCACCCCTTCCCTTCTCTCTCCATCAGAGAGCTATCCCCACCCACCCCACCCTCGGTCACCTCTCTGCTTTTCCCTTCTACCCTTCCACCTACGACCTCTTTCTTACCTGTTACCCTGTACTCCTCCCCCTGCCCCTCCCTTTCCTCTGCCAACCCTTTTTATTCAGGCTCTGCATGCTTTTTGCTAATGAAGGGCTTGTGTCCAAAACATTGGTTACACTTCCTTTAGATGCTGTTTTCTACTGAGTTTCTCAAACATTTGAATATCTACACATATTTGCTTTTGGGGAAAATTGCTTCTGACTTTAGGAAAATTTGATTTGCCGGCAGTTCTCTGGAACAGAACATTCGAGTAACCTTGGGATGCCTGCATTCCTCGTGACATTAAGCAGAGCTCCCCTGCTGTTGTCAGAAATAGTGGCATGAAATCTTTTTGCCTCCATAAGAGAAGTCATTTTGGATTAATGTCCTCCACAGGGCTGGTCCTTTTAAATGCAGAACTTCATTGGTAGCAAGGCTGGCTTGCTGAGGGTAGATTTGTTCAGATGGCCAAGTGGGTCTCGACTTGAAGGAAACCAAGCACGGCTGATCCTCGGGATCCTTTTTGAGAGGATAACAAAAAATTTCATTGTGTACTATTGTGTGATCATAATTAATTCTGCACTTTCATTTGTCATTTTTGATACTGCAGCCACTTTTTGGAAGACTAGGTTTGGGCCTTTGCTAGAAGCTCTTTTCACTGAATGTGACGCTTTGAATGTAGTGTGGTTGGAAATTGGTAGTTATTTAAGGCACTTTCGGGTGGCCTGAACACCCCAGTGTAAAGCCGCATAATCTTCCCCCCTTGAGGCTAAAGACGTACTTACCAGAATGCAGCTGAGGCGCCGCCGCCAACCCTCCTCAGGGAGGGATAATCGGCGGAGTGCCGGGCTCCGCTGAGGCACTTGAATGTGCAGCCACCCCCACTGCCCAGCCGACTGGCAGCCACGCCCCCGCCCCCCCCCCCCCCCGGGGAGAGACATCTGGTCTGGGCTGTAACAGCCTGGCTGGCCGCCAATGTACCGGGGCTGCTCCGTGGCTCAAAATGCAGCCTAGCATAATCCCATTGGAAACACAGAGCAGTTCCCCCTGTGTGGAGGATTATGGATAGGGAAGATGGCCATCGCTATGCCGCATATTTGTGACAGGTGGCACTGCGGCACCAGTTGCCCCGCCTCCATCAGATCTGGAGCTGCTACGAGGTTCTGTTTTTACAAGAGAATATACAAATAACCTCCCAAGGATGTTGGGAAACATAGAGACTAATGCAAGGGAGGAACTGAAAGAAATCAGTATCTCTAAGGACATGGTCTTGGGGAAATTGATGGGATTAAAGGCAGATAAATCCCAAGGGCCTGATAATCTACATATTAGGGTACTCAAGGAAGTGGCCATTCAGATAGCAGCTGCTTTAAGAATTATTTTCCAGAACTCGATAGACTCAGGATCAGTACCCATGGATTGGAGGGTAGCTAATGTTACCCCACTATTTAAAAAGGGGGTAGAGAAAAAGCGGGGAATTATTGGCCGGTGAGCCTTACGTCAGTAGTGGACAAAATGATGGAATCCATTATTAAGGATGTAATAGCGGAGCATATGACTAGCAGAGAAGGGATCGGACGGAGTCAACATGGATTTACAAAAGGTAAATCATGCTTGACAAATCTATTGGAATTCTTTGAGATGGTGACAGGTAAAATAGATTGGGGAGAGCCAGTGGATGTGGTGTACCTGGACTTCCAAAAGGACTTCGATAAGGTCCCGCATAAATGACTGGCTTCCAAAATCAAGGCTCATGGGATTGGGGGCAAAGTATTGATGTGGATTGAGAACTGGCTGGCAGGTAGAAGACAGAGAGTTGGGATAAATGGCTCGTTTTCTGAGTGGCAGGCGGTGACCAGTGGGGTGCCACAGGGATCTGTACTGGGACCCCAGCTGTTCACAATTTACATTAATGATCTGGATGAGGGGATTGGATGTAATATCTCCAAATTTGCAGATGACACTAAGCTAGGAGGGATTGTGTGCACGGAAGAGGGGGTCAGGAAGCTCCAGTGTGATTTGGATAAATTGAGGGACTGGGCAGATACATGGCAAATGCACTACAATGTGGATAAATGTGAGGTTATCCACTTTGGTAATACAAACCGGAGGGCAGATTACTATTTGAATGGCAGTAGATTAAGAGATGGGGAAGTGCAGAGAGACCTAGGGGTACTTGTAAACCAGTCTCTGAAGGCGGGCATACAGGTACAGCAGGCAGTTAAAAAGGCAAATGGTATGTTGGCCTTCATATCAAGAGGGTTTGAGTATAGGAACAAGGATACCTTACTGCAGCTGTACAGGGCCTTGGTGAGACCCCACCTGGAGTATTGTGTGCAGTTTTGGTCACCTTATCTAAGGAAGGATGTTCTTGCAATGGAGGGAGTGCAGAGGCGATTCACCAGGCTGATACCTGGAATGGCAGGAATGACTTATGAGGAAAGATTGCGCAAATTGGGATTGTACTCGCTGGAGTTTAGAAGATTGAGAGGGGATCTCATAGAGACATATAAAATTCTGGCAGGACTGGACAGAATGGATGCAGATGGGATGTTTCCAAGGATGGGAAAATCCAGAACCCGGGGCCATGGTTTGAGGATAATAGGCAAACCATTTAGGACCGAGATGAGGAGGAATTTCTTTACCCAGAGGGTGGTGAATCTGTGGAATTCATTGCCACAGAGGGCAGTAGAGGCAGGTTCATTAAATATATTTAAGAGGGAATTAGATCTATTTCTTCAGTATAAGGGTATTAAAGGTTACGGAGAGAAGGCAGGGACGGGGTACTGAACTTTAAGATCAGCCATGATCTCGTTGAATGGCGGAGCAGGCTCGAAGGGTCGAATGACCTACTCCTGCTCCTATCTTCTATGTTTCTATGAGGTGCCTCTGATATGAATAGGCCCTTTCAGGTGGACCAGGCAATGCTGCAGCAGCCTTTTAGGGTGAGCCGGCAAGTTAAGATCCGCTCCTGCCGCAGCCTTCAAGGTGGAGGGTCCACCTG
Source organism: Narcine bancroftii (assembly GCF_036971445.1). NCBI lineage: Eukaryota > Metazoa > Chordata > Chondrichthyes > Torpediniformes > Narcinidae > Narcine > Narcine bancroftii. The sequence goes on along the minus strand of NW_027212200.1, from coordinate 37,385 downwards.
AAAGGGCCTTTAGTTAGTTTTGGTTGCAGAGAAGCCTTTTAACTGCGTGCTGTTGTTGTGGCAGCGCACACCCCTATTTACTGCAGTTCTTTAGAATTCTACAGCTTCCAGGCAGGAAATTGTTGGGCAGATTCATTGGTGACGCGTGCAGAATTGGCCCCAGTTGTAATTAGCCTTCTTGTGCAAAATTCAAAGTAACCGTTGGAAATGAGACCAGGACTCTGGACTGGAACCATTGTTAGGGAGATGCCACCATTTTAGATGGTGGGAAATTAATTAAGACTTTCTTAACTCACTTGTAGCACTCTTATCTGAATGAAGAGGTCGCCAATTGAAATCTTTCTTCAAAGGAATTCATATGCAGAATTTCAGGTGCCTCTGTCCAGTATTGGTATGGCGAAGATGAAATCGAGAACTCTCTGGTTGTAACCAAACCTTTGGGCTCGAGAGCATCCATGGCAGTGTCAGCAGATTGGCTGGAGCCTGCATTCCAATGACAATAGCTCTTTTTTTTTCAAAAAAGTACATAATTAGCTGTTCTGGGATCTTTCTGAAAGATGCTAGTTGCAAGAACATCTTCACGTTGGATTTTAACTGCTGGTGGCCCTGCGATGTAACATTGATGGATTCTTTGATCGGTGTGTTGAGTGCTGCCACTTTTTTTCCTCCCTGACTTGTTGCAAAAGATGGGGCAGTAGCCAGCAATGTCTTCTCTGTTTGAAAGACGGGCACTACTTGCAGTTTGATAAGATTCCATTGTGTTCTGAAGATGCTATCCTACTGGAACAGATTTAATGGACTGTGACCTCTGTCTTTCAGACAGCAAGTTCATGGGTAGTTTCTCTGCTGAAATTAGTCAGGGACTAAGTTGGAACTTTATGCTTTTCTCAATCCTTCCAGTCCTCTTTCCCTTCCCCCACTCTTTTTTAGAAATATTATTTGAAGATTATGGGTCCAGTTTAAATTCTTCTTTCCAATCTGAGTTGACTGTAAATATGGGTTCGGTTGACTCTTCAAGTTTGTGTTTAGTAGCACGCTGGACCCATTCTATCCAAGCACACTAGAATCAGCAAGCAGAGCATATCTTTTTCTTAAGAATGTAAGAAGCAGGAGTCAGTCGGCCATCCGTCCCGTCAAGTCTGCTCCACCGATCATTAAGATGGCTGATCTGATGATGGGCTCGTCTCTGACTACCTCTCTTTTCCCCATATCCCGATTTGTGTTTTTTTTAAAAAAAAAATCATCTATCCAACCTTGTCTTAAGTATATTTACTGAGGTAGCCTCCACAGATTCACTGCCCACTGGAAAATGCAGTTCCTCCTCTTCTCCATCCTAAATCTACTGCCCTGAATCTTGAGGCTATATGATCTAGTTCAAGTCTCCTCCATCAATGGAAACAATTTGCCTATCTCTATCTTATTCCTTTCATAATTTTATACTTCTATAAGAGTCCCTCTCATTCTTCTAAATTCCAGTGAGTACAATCCCAGACGACATAAGCTCTCCTTATAGACTTAAACCCCCCCCCCGTCTCTAGATAAAAAATATTTTCTTACGAAAATGTTACTTTGAGTTATTACCGACAGTAGCTTTTCTCTCTTATTTAGGATGGAATGAGAAGATGCAAAAGAGAATTAGTCTTACATTCTTTATCTGTGGCTTTTCAGGTGCAAACATTGCGACGGGGGAAGAGGTTGCAATAAAGTTGGAATGTGTCAAAACGAAACACCCACAGCTCCACATCGAGAGCAAGTTTTACAAGATGATGCAAGGAGGAGGTAAGTGCTCTGAGTGGCAACCTAGGATGTAAAGTGGAAAGATGGCAAAATGACCTCTGGCTCCAACAGTGCCTGAGAGAGAGATATATATATTTATATATAGTTGCCCTGTATGGGTGTTATGTCTGTACGTGTGTTTTCCACTGTTCGGCACCATGGACTGGAGAACACTGTTTCACCGGGTTGTACTTATCCAGTCAGATGACAAATAAACTTGAGCTAAACATTTGTTGATGGCTAACCATGGTTGTTTGCCCTGGCCACTTGAACCATTATTTCTATTTGCAGGAGTTTATCTGCTTTTCTGACAAGAGTAATATCATTCTTTTATACTGGAGAATTCTTGAGTGAGTCCATTAACCCTAAATGAGTAACAAGACTCTTTTGCAAGTAGGTTCTTTCCATTTAGATTAGGAGAGATAAATACAAGAAGACATGGCTTTAGGGGGAAAGGTTCAGGGGGAACACTCAGAGTGGTGGGAGTATGGAATGAGCTGCCATCTGACGTGGTAAATGCTGGCCCACTCTTAAGTTTTAAGAATAAAAAGGGTAGATGTGGATGGAAGAGGTCTGGAGGGTTATGGAACAGGAGCAGGTCAGTGGGCCTAACAGAATGATGTTTTGGCACAGACTAGAAGAGCTGAATGGCCTATTTTCTGGGCTGTTGTGTTCTGTGGTTCTAAGACCAATCAATCTCGCAGAGATGTGGCTGTGACTGAAAACTGAAGTTTGGGTGTCTGCTTCGGGCTGTGAATAACGTCTCGCCATCAAGAGAAAGATTATTTTCTCCATTTGACCAAGAGGCACCATTGTGGTGAAGCTCAGCCATTCTGGTTGTGTGTTTCTATGTTTTGTACCGAGGACCGGAGAACGCTGTTTCGTCGGGTTGTACTTATCCAATCAGATGACAATAGATTTGGAGGATTTTGCTGTATTTATGTTTTGCAAAGTGAGATTACAGTAAGTGTGGGTCAGAACCTGCTGAAAGTGGATTGAAGTGTATTATTTATAGAGGTTAAGCAAACTTGGATTCTTCTCTCTAATGTTAGAGAATGGGAGGCAGTCTTAAAAATTGAGAGGCAAGGGTGGTCATTTTATTTTCTCCCATCATGGAGTTGTCAGTATCAACAGTCTCGGTCATAGGTTTACATAGTTCTGCAGCTCATAAATGAGCCCTTCAACTCTTATGCCCACGTCAACCAACTTGTCTACTTGTTGTTAGTAGGGTAATAACCACTGAATGTCACGTAGGTGAATAGACTTTTGATGCTTGGTATTTATTTGTGGCACCAGCCTTGCCTAAATGGTGTCTCTGTCTTGCTGGCCCACAGCCATGAGGACTGTTTTATTTGCTGAAAAGTTGCAAATGGAATCGGACATGGTGTTCTCATCAGTGAGCATCCCTACTTCTGACTGTATTGGGAAGGTGGCTTTTGAGCCAACTAAAGGCGGTTGAACCACAGTCGTTGTGCAGAAGAACTGCTTTGTTGTCCAAATCATCGCAGCCATTTTCCTTTTTGGACAAGCCACTTGGTTCCCACTGGCTTTAGTTTTACTGAGTGAAACTTGCCGTACCAGTTTTTCAGTGAAGGGACTCTTCTCAATCATCGAACTCCCTTCTTGGGTCTATATTTACACCAAGTCAAACACGAAAGTCAGCAGGCGCTGTGATTGTAGTTAAAAACACACAGAAATGCTGGAGGAACTCAGCCGGTCTCACAGCGTCCATAGTAGTTAAATATACATTACTGATGTTTCGGGCCAGAGACCTGAAGAAGGACTAAAGCCTGAAATATTCCTCTAGTATTTCTCCATGTTTAGACTGTGATGAGATCTGGAATGGAGTTACCTTGGTGAAATCCAAACTTGACAGAGATGAGCAGGTTTATTTGCAAATGTGTGCTGCTTGGTAGCACTGTCAACAACTTTGAGAGTAAGTGGACTGGGCATTAATTGTCTAGTTTGGATTTGTCTTTGTGTGTGTGAACTGGCAATATTTGGGCAACTTGCCACATTTAGCTAGATGACATTGTTGAACGGGATCTTGTCTGACTCCAAAGGCAGGTGATCGTTTATTTAATGTCTTGTTTGAACATGGAGACCGTCTGAAGTGCTACCGTGGTCTTTTCCTGGGTTTCACGATCTCGAGAAGGCGCTAGGTCTTCTATCGAGGCCGCACACATCTTCACCCCTTTGCCCGCCGTCAGATGAGTCAATCGCAGTGAAATGTTCACAGCATCAAAAGAGGGGGCATTGCAGTTGTGCCCACATCCAAAATCCATAGGTACCCACTTGATTTCTGCCAAAAGTGGGAACTTTTTAAATTATTCTCTTTCAGCATGTGGCATTTTCAAAACTTGTGGAGTGCTTTAATGCCAAATTTTCTGCTCAAAGGTTCAGTCTTTTATTCCCACCTACTGTATCTTTGGCAGTTTTTCTATTTAAAATGGGTGTGCCTGTGGGGAAAGTTTACTTTCTCCAGATGAAGTACGATCATTAAACAGTGACGAGAGAGTGGTGGGAAAGCTGCATGTTTGGATCTGCTGTGCTATAATAGTTGACCCTTTTGAGAATTCTGTGTGGTTGCAGTTCAAGATTAATGTAAACAAAACCTGTGATTCTTTCAACATTTGCCCAAGGATATCCAAAGTCAGTAGTTAAACACATTATCTCTTGCTGGAAGTTGAATGTGTCCAGACAAATGTGTGATTGTGTACAATATGAAGGTGCTTTTTCTAGCATGTAAACACTTAAGCGCCACTTAACATCTGTTCGGACAAGGTCCGACGGCATAGACATCCATGGTCCCATTCAGTTACCACAAGCAAGTCCGCAGCAATTTAGAAAAAGCGATCGCTAGCTGTAGGAAATTGTATACCATATACCCAAACTGATCCCACTGCCCCATTCTCCTTCCACAGACCTATATCAGTACCAACTAAACCCAATGCCCCACGCTCTCCCAACAGCTTGTGTTAGTCCCCACACGGATCCCACTGTCCCGCTCTCCCCCTACAGCCCTGTGTCAGTCCCCACACTGATCCCTACTTAAAAATAAAAAGTTTACTGGTACACTACATTATCCCATATAGCTTTGCTCAGTAATATGTTTGCACAATGCCCACTTTTGCATAATGCCCAATTTCACAGAATTTTGGGCTTTAATTGATGCATGACTGTATGTGCACAGCACTGTACCTTTGATCCCAAGGGACTGCTAATATATTGGATGAGTTTGGTCTGCTTTGGATTTGGCATGTGTTACTGATTCAAGAGAAGACCATTTAAAAACAATTGGGTCACAGTAAATGGTATATTGTCAGCACATTGCAGTGGCCGCAGTTTTACGTCGTGTGGTTTCCTGGCATGAGGGATGGCCAGTTAACAGCAGCTGGTAACTTTTTCTTGCTTTGTTAACCTGTTGTTTGCTTGGTAATAGTGTGACTGATTTGCTTTCTGTATTTTGGGTTCTTCCTGCAGTTGGGATTCCTTCAATTAAATGGTGTGGTGCAGAAGGAGACTACAATGTGATGGTGATGGAGTTGCTTGGTCCTAGTCTGGAGGACCTCTTCAACTTTTGTTCACGCAAGTTCAGTCTAAAGACTGTACTTCTCCTGGCAGACCAGATGGTATGAACTTTCATAATGTGCAACTACTCTGACCAGTGCAACTGGAAAAGGGGGTGGGGGGGGGGGCGGTGGGGGGGAAAGGAATGAGATTCAGAATCAGAATTTATTTTCGTGAAAGTGTGTCACGAAATTCGTTGTTTTGCGGCGGCATTGCATGTGGAAAAATAGCTGCAAATTACATTTTTGAAAATAAATTAATGCGAAAGAGGAAAAAAATGAGTTTGTGTCTGGTTCGTTCAGAAATCTGATGGCAGTGGGGAAGAGGCTGCTTTTGTATTGCTGGGTGTTCATCTTCAGGCTCCTGTTGGTAGCAGTGAGAAGAGGACCTGGCCTAGGTGGTGAGGCTCCTTGAGGATTGAGGCTGCTTTCTTGAGACCCCACCTCTTGTGGTTGAATAGTATTGTAATGAAACCACCAATGTCTGTGACACAATTGAATCATTTTGGTGTGTTTTGTAATTGTTGCCAAACCATGCCCGCCCATCTACTATATCTCTGGTCAGCGATGATCAATTCCCTCTTGCAATGTGGAATGTTTAGCATAGAGAGACCAGCTCGGTTAGCACATCGCTGTTACAGCACCAGTGACCTGCGTTCGAATGCAGCACTGCCCGTTAAGAGTTCGTACTTTCTCCCCATGTCTGCGTGGGTTTCCTCCTACCATTCAAAACGTACCAGGGGTTGTAGTTCAATTGCGTATAATCGGGCAGCGTGGGCTCGTAGAGTATGTCTAATTTTTTTTTAATTATATGTCAGCTTTTCCAGCCAGTTCTTTATTAAGTTTAATCACTGTTAAATTCAATAATTGATTGCCACTCTGCAGTTCCAAAGCTGACCAGATCTATTCTGTCAATAAATATTTGACATGGCCAGAAATTTCATTACTTTTCCCCCCCCCCCCCCCCTTTCTGTCCACAATGGCGGTATTTTCTCCTAAGCTTTTAATCCTGAGACCTGTGGATTTTACTTCTTGCATTTATCCAAATATTTGGCAGCAGTTTCTACTTCCATCTCTTCAGGCAGTGACTTCAAGCACTTGTTCCCCGTTTCCCTTCTAGTTCCTCCACAAGTCCTGATTTTGATGCTCCTTTATGTCCTTCCTGATGACATTGAGCCAAAGATGGATGGAAAGGGCCCTCGATCATTCTTGAGCCCTATTTCATTAATGTTCCAAAACACAAGGGTGGCACGGTTAACACAGCGCCAGTGACCGGGGTTTGAATGCGGAGCTGTCTGTAAGGAGTTTGTAGGTTCTCACTGCACTGTGTGGGTTTCTTCCGGCTGCTCCAGTTTCCCCCCCACCATTCAAAAACACACTAGTGTTGAAGGTCAATTGAGTGGCACGAGCTCGTGGGATTAAACAAAACTTTTCACCGTGCTGTATGTTTAAGCATCTGTATCCCCCATTCTGCCAAGGGAAATGGGTCCCCCCTATTCAAAACTTTGTTCGCCTCACTTAGATGTGTCTTTGTTGCAAAGAAAGCTGCTCCAGCCAAGATGGTTTCCCCAGCCCCAGCATCATCCTCTACATCAGCCATTTTCAACCTTTTTTTGGCTCTGTTCAAGATTAGTTGGTTTATTCTCTACTCCAATCCTACTGAAGACATAAAAGCATACAAAAAAAAATTGATGTTACGTAATGTGAAAAGAAAATGAGACATTTACTGAATGGCTGAGAATGGCTGCTCTACATCAAATGCTATCCCATCCTTGCCACAGTGCAGTGTCCATAGTTTGGATACAATTGTTTGACCTCACAACTCCTAGACTGTATCCATGTTCCATCTCTAGCTTCCTGACCAATATTTTGTGGTTGTATATTCCCAGATCCTTTTGTTAATTTGCATGTTTTGTTTAAGTAGCCTCCTGTTTATCTTGCATTAAAATGTATTATTTTAATGATACAGCAAGGCCCATGAACCTGTGCTAGCCAACTACACCCAATTAACCTGTCAACCCCAAACATTTTGGAAGGTGGGGGGGGAACCGAAGAACTCCGAAATCTCACGCAGGTCAAGGGGAGAACACACAAATTCTATACAGACAGCTTTGGATTTGAACGCTGTAACAGCGTTGAGTTAACTGCTGCTAGTTAGCCAGCATGTGATTCCATACATGGCAACGTGGTTGATTCTTAACATTGTTAGTTGAGGGGTGATTGGGGGTAGACAACAAATCCTGTTGTTGACAGCCTCATCCAATGAATATGTTTTTTTTTAAAGTGTGCATTTGCAATGATCAGCAAGGTTCTTGTTTGTGGCCTGACTTCAAGTATGGCATTAATATCTCAAGCCATCTAGCCCTGAGCTCCAGGGCATTAAAAAGCCTTTTTCATTAAAACCATTTGGCTTTCTCGCAAGAGTCAAATTTTAATGTCCTGATGTTTTCCCATGGACTTGCTTTCTTGAGTAATCTTCCCTGTAGGTCTTTGTGAAACAGCTTGCTAACATCATGTAGTTTAAATTTGCTACCCTCATCAACCAGCTCAAATACAGGTTGTACACCTCTTATCTGGAGCTCGGTGGCAACTCCCATGGCCCAGCATGTTTGAATCAAACACCTTACAGACAGCTCGGGAATCGAACTCTGGTCCCCAATCACTGGTGCTGTAAAGTCATTGCACTTACCGTTATTTCCTGTTTTAAGCTTTGTTCTACATTTGATAGCTTTACATAGGGGGTTCCTTTAGGGGTCGATTTCTGTTTTCTGGCATTTTCTGTGGTCTGACAGTGGCCAGATACAACCTGTATTCATCTTTTCAGTTTTGTGCAGCCTAGTGGGTTTTCTGATTCACTTTGTACCAATCCTGTTTTGTGCTGCCTTCGTCCATCGACAGGCTGTTCAGAAAAAGAAATCTGAACTCCCCTGATGGACAGCATTAGTGCCACGGGATAGCTCACATTCCTTTGATGGCAGTCGGGCCAAGTCTAATATTTTGCTCTCCTCCTTTGGTGGGGCACACTCTGTTCTTGGAGTACCATGCTTTTAAATTCTCTTTTTTTTTTGCTCCCAAATTTCTCTCTGGCTTTGCCCTTCTTTCTGCTTCCCGCCTCTCCTGTCCAATTTCATCTGATTCTTCAACAGCCTGCTCACCCCCGACCTATTATCATCTCTGATTTTTCTGCAGTTAGCAGCCATGGTTCCAGTTGTTTGGCTCGCAGTGATTTTGTGTAAGTCTTCTTCTTCAAAGCTGACCTCTGGTTTAAAGTTGCTTGCAGTTTCACCTAGTGTCAAACTTTGCCTTGGGGTGGTCTGATGCTCCTCAATGGGAAATGTTTAAAGGTTCTCCACAAATGCAAATTGTGTGCTTTGCTGGGGAAGTCTGATCTATCAATGGTCAGTTTATTATTAGCATTTTACACACCCAGCCTGCTCATTTGAGCAATGGTTGTTGGTAAACAAAAATGTCGCCAAGAATGCAAAGCAGGCAGTTGCCCAATTAAACTTGTGTCAGCAGTAGTTTCCTACAGCTAAAGTGTTCAAGTTGGCCATTGCACGTATCCCGGTGTGGTAGGTGGTTGTTTTCACCCCCTTTCATTGGTCCAGCAGCATTTTGTAAATGTGGAACTTGCTTGGAAGTGTGACGCGCTGAATTCACGGGGCTAAATCCTGACCAGCGAGGAGGTGCAGAGCCTGCAGGTTCCTGAAAATATTGCGGTCTATCAAATAGGAAACTTTTTTGAAAAAAAAAGCAAAAATGTGATGGATGCTGGCATTCTGAACTGAGAAATTTGAAATACTTGGCGTCCAAGGGGGGGGAAATAATTCTTCTAGAAATCTAAGATGCAGAGGAAGTAGAGAATGAAAAATGTCCGTGACCGACCAAAGACAGGAGAAATTAAATAAAAGCACGGTGAATATTGGGACGTGGCAAAGAATGAAGTCAGTCTCTATGCAAACATGGAAAGTGAATTATTTCCCGGTGCTGGAAATTATTCTATACCTCAGTTTTTGAATGGATTTTTTTTTACATTTAGCCATGCAGCACAGTAACAGGCCCTTCTGGCTAATGAGCCCATGCCACCCCACCAATTAACCTACAAGCTCTATAAGTTTTGAAGGGTGGGAGGAAACCCACGCAGTCACGGGGAGAACGTAAAACTCTTTACAAGACAGCACCAGCAACCCAGGTTCAACCCAGTGCTGTCCTAATCATTCCGTCTAATTGCTAAATAATCTTTATAAATCAAAGCAGGGTGAAATGATTCGAGGTTTTGATACATTGTGTTCCTATGACTGGAGAGTGACGTGCATGTTTTTGTACTAAAAATTGATCAAGGAAAATGCCATAGAGTTGATGAGTAAATAAGCGGTAAATTGAACAATATCTGTAGTGACTTCCTGTTAAAGGGCATCCGTAAGGTATCGCAGACCAGATCTAGTGACTTGAACGTTCAGAAGCAGATGAATAAATTCCTGGTACATGGTTTTATTCTTTTTGTTATTCACTTCCCCCACCCCTTCCAGATCAGTCGAATTGAGTACATTCATTCCAAAAACTTCATCCACCGTGATGTTAAACCAGACAATTTCCTAATGGGCTTGGGCAAGAAGGGTAACCTGGTTTACATCATTGACTTTGGCCTGGCCAAGAAGTATCGCGATGCCAGGACTCACCAGCACATCCCATATCGGGAAAACAAGAACCTTACCGGCACAGCGCGGTATGCGTCCATCAACACCCATCTAGGCATCGGTAAGTAAACCGAGACTGCGCGTCTGTGGAGCCTGCACAGAAAGTGAGTTTCCAGTTTCTGCTGTTAACATTAGACCGAGTTAGCAAGGGAATCAGCTCTCCAGGTATTGGGGAGGAAGCCAAGTCAAGATGGAGAGGAGTGGGGGTGGAGGGAGGAGTTTATGATCAGTGCTGGCAATTGAATGGACCACCTTGTCTGCAACACTCAAACGTGCTGGAGAAACTCAGCAGATCATGGAGCATCCATAAGAAGTTAAGGGTAACCAGTGTGTCAGGCATGAGCCCTTCATCAGGTAGTTACCAGGCCTGAAATGTTGGTTACCCTTCATTTCATACAAATGCTGCATGACCTGCTGAGTTTCTCTACCACATTTGTGCATTGCCCTCGGCCCCAGGATCTGCAGACTTTCTTGTTCAACCTGACTGGACATGTTTAAATTTTATATTTAAGATTTATGCAGTAAGAACTTTGAGGCAATGTTTCTATGTGGGGAAACTAGAGGTACTTGGGAAGTGTTTGAGTTGGTGAATTTAGAGAATCCCTGAAATGCCATTTTGCTAGTGACACACATATAAATAAATTTTAGCTCCTGACTTTTAAATGAAAAACGAATCTCCACAGAACAAAGTCGCCGTGATGACCTGGAGTCACTGGGTTACGTCCTGATGTATTTTAACTTGGGCTCGTTGCCATGGCAGGGACTGAAAGCAGCCACAAAACGGCAGAAGTACGAGCGCATCAGCGAGAAAAAGATGTCCACTCCGATCGAAATGTTGTGCAAGAGCTATCCATGTGAGTGCCCCGTGCTCCTGGTGTTTTATAGTGATGCTTCACACTGAGTTAGCAGTGCCATCAAGTGTAAAATCCTATTTGATCTTGGTTCGTCTGTATGTGTGCTTGCAGTGTTTGGCACAGAGGATGCTGTTTCATTGGTTGTACTTTTTCAATCGGGTGACAAGTCAATTTGAACTCTTGCTCCAACACAAAACCAATGGACTGTGTGCGTCCATTTCTTTGCATGCAAGGTTAGGTGGTTGAGGACATGATTGTAGCAAAGCCCAGCCATCACCACCACCTGTTTCATACATAGTCCTTGGTGGATTCACTGGTTCAGCAGAAGCAGGAATGTAGACGCTCCTCTCTCCATTGCACTGTGTGGCAGTCGAAGCTCTTTTTTTAAATAATGAGGATGCTATCATACCCAATGTGTGTATAACGGCCAATGTTTTGATCTTTGTCACTTGCCACAGTACTGTGGATTGAAATCATGGAGGATTACGGAAGTCGTAAATCAAGATTCATTTCTTATGTAATAAAAACAGTGCACTCTTGCGTGGAACTTGCTTTTGTCTGATGTATGGTTCGCCATCGGCAGAAATTGCCTGAAGCACCTCTTACAGTCAGAGAAACAAAAGCAAAGGAGAGTCCCCTCAAGAGTCACTGAGTGCCTGTGGATTTACCTCCAGCCCTCTCACAGCCAGAGTCCAGTCCAAACCATTAGCAGCCCGAGCTCCAGTTCTGAACCTCCGACACGATCTGGAAGCCTTCGGCGCCATTGGCACCCTCTCGCTCCCTTTAGTCAGTCTATGCGACGATGAGCCAGAATACTACTGCAGTGACCTGTGAACCCCCGCCCCCCTCAAAAGCCCATGGCTCATGCCACAGAGTTCAGGGGTATCTAATTTTTTTGACTTGCTTTTTTTTCTCTCACCACCAGCCCCCACCTCAAGAAGCCAGATCAAGTTTTTAATTGCTGTTGAACTCTTAACAAATAGTACCTATGAACAGTGATTTGCGGCAGGTAGCATGTTCACATCTAGGAAAGGGTGTTGCATTTATAAATGCAATGGTAACCAGGTATTATTGAAGCTGGAAACAAACAAAAAAAATTCTTAAGACCACTAATACAGGAATGTTATTGCGGAGTGAAATAAAACCCCTTGCCTTTGTACTATGCTTTGTGCAGATTTTTCTCTTTGGTATTCCTGTGTTAGAACCTTTGAGAGATCTTATAGAGTCTCTGCTAGTTTTGCCCCTCCTGATGCATAGATATAATCTAACTGTTCTGTCATCGCAGAGACTTTTTTATTTTTCATCAGTATTTGCTTTTCCATAGTTGTTATCATCTGTCTCTGAAGGAGAAAATTCCTGAATTGCCTTCCCCTGGAGTTAAACACCTGCTTCACCTTCCCTTGGCAACACCCAAGTTAGTCCTCTGGTAAACGGTGATGACCGTGCCTGCAGGTGAACCTCTATCTCCTCTTGCGTGTTGACTCGTGAGCTTGCATCGGGTGCGAGACCCCAGCAAACCCTTTCCTCAACCTAGCCTCTCTGTGGGGGTAGTACAGCCACAAGCATAATTCTGCAGTCTGAAGATCCACCTGAAACACTGCCAATCTAGGCCTTCCTTTCTCTTTGCTGTTCATTTTTTAAAATTTAAATTTAGACATGCAGCACGAAGACAGGCCATTTTGGCTCACAAGTCCATGCCACCCAATTAACGTTTCGAATAGTGGGAGGAAACCAGAGCCGCCAGGGAAAACTCATGCAGGCACGGGGAGAATGTGCAAACTCCTAACGGACGGTCCGGGATTCGTGTCCCGGACCCGATTGCTGGCATTGTAACAGCATTGCACTAACCACTATGCCAAGTGCGCTGACGTTGTAGAGGCTTCAAAGGAGGTTCACTAGGATGATTCCAGAAATGAAAGGGTTAATGATAAGAGGAGCGTTGACACCTTTTCTGTGAATTAGGAGAATGAGGTAGGGGGCGGGGGGGGGAGATCTCATTGAGACCTCTTGAATGTTGAAAGGCATAGACAGAGGAGATGTAGACCGGTTATGGTGGGTGAAGGGTACAACTTCAAGATTGAAGGCCATGCTCTTCGAACGGAGACATGGAGGAATTTCTTCAGCCAGAGGGTGGTGAATCTGTGGAACTTGTTGTGGAGGCCGGGTCATTTGGATGTATTTAAGACTGAGATTAATAGGTTCTTGAATAGCCAGGGCATCAAAGGTGGTCAGTGGGATTGAGTGGGAAAGTGGATCAGCTCATGATTGAATCGCGGGGTAGACTCGATGGACTGAATAGCCCATTTGAGGTTTTTTTTTAGATGTACAGTGTGGTATCAGGCCATTTTGGTCCACAAGACCGTGCTGCTCAATTACACCCAATTAACTTACAATCCCAGTACGTTTCAAACAGTGGGAGGAAACCAGAGCGCCCAGAGGAATCCCACGCAGATGCGGGGAGAGCATCCTTACAGGCAGCATGGGATTCAAACCCCAGTCCTGATCGCTGGTGCTATAAGTCATTGCACTAACAGTTACGTCAACTGTGCCTATTTCTTTTCCTTACCCATTCCCTCTGGCTTGATTGGGCAGATCCTGCTGCTAACTTCCCCGGATCTGTCCCTTGGGACACCTGCCACTTCGAAGCCAGGTGTTACTTTCCTTTTGACACAGATGGTGGTTTGCCAGTGTGCAAGATGTAAGGGAACCTTGAAATCTCTGAACTGCCTCATTCCTTTCTCAACTAAATATCGTCACTTGGGACTTAGCAGCCCTCTTGTAGCATCCACCACTGGCCTTTTTTTGACCCAATATTTCTTGACAAGTAAGTCTTGCTTCAGTGTTTCTGTGATACTAACCTTTTTATTTTCCCTTCCCTCACTTAGCTGAGTTTTCTACCTACCTGAACTTCTGTCGCTCCTTGCGTTTCGACGACAAGCCTGATTATTCGTACCTGCGCCAGCTTTTCAGGAACCTTTTCCACCGACAGGGCTTCTCGTATGACTACGTCTTTGACTGGAACATGCTGAAGTTTGTAAGTGAGGGCATGTTAAGAGTGAAAACTTGGGTGCTGGGAGTGGACTGTAGGTATGTTCTGTAGCACATAGCATCAAATAAAACCTTTAGGAATCACCTAGTATTGCTGGTTTCTCAGAGCCCTATGGGATTTTGCAGGCAGCATGGATTTCTCAGATGGATGATTGGAGTAATATGTTGGAATGGAGTGAGAAGTAGTTGATGGTAGTTAGGGGCAGATGCTTCTGGGATTGGTGCTTGGCCCCTGCTAACCTACACAGCAAAACTCATGTTATTCGAAATTTAAGCAACTGACAAATAAAACAAATTGGGGGGAAAAAAAATTAAAATTTAGATAAAAGATTTAAATGGGATCAAACATTCAGCCCCCGGTTGTGTCCCACACGCAGCAACTGTTGAATAAAGTTTCAATCAAGTTATGTTTGAATAAAATAGTGGCGCCCGGGATGATGCCGCTGGGGCGACTCTTTCAGAGTATCTCCCTATCCCTGCCAAATAAGACTCTTTATTAGTACTGTATATTAATAAGGCTCTATTTGTAAATTTGGAGAGGGGGTTTAATTATGACCGCGACATGGTTAGTGTAGCAATTAGATCAACGCTTTTACAGTGCCAGTGACCAGAGTTCGAAGTTAAATTTTGTAGATTACAGAGTTATCTGATTAAAGAGAACTGTACATACCAGTAATTAAGGATGACAATACTGGTTCTTTGAAAATTACATTTTGCTATCTTTTTTACTAGTAATGCAGGTGTATTAGTTGGGTATTGTGAGAGTGAGTATCATGCAACCAGAAAATTTTCATATCTGGCATTTGCAATCCCCGTAATGCATTATCCCGATGGAGATGTGGGGGGGCTGGTAGTCATGGTGGGGAGCTGGCTGATGGAGGACCTCAGTTTTCTTCAGGCTGACTTCCAGGCCAAACATTTTGGCAGTTTCCGCAAAGCAGGACGTCAAGCGCTGAAGAGCTGGCTCTGAATGGGCAACTAAAGCGGCATCATCTGCAAAGAGTAGTTCACGGACAAGTTTCTCTTGTGTCCCCACATCTCCATCGGGCACACAAAACTCAAAACGGTCAACCAGTTTACCTATCTCGGCTGCACCATTTCATCAGATGCAAGGATCGACAATGAGATAGACAACAGACTCGCCAAGGCAAATAGCGCCTTTGGAAGACTACACAAAAGAGTCTGGAAAAACAACCAACTGAAAAACCTCACAAAGATAAGCGTATACAGAGCCGTTGTCATACCCACACTCCTGTTCGGCTCCGAATCATGGGTCCTCTACCGGCACCACCTACGGCTCCTAGAACGCTTCCACCAGCGTTGTCTCCGCTCCATCCTCAACATCCATTGGAGCGCTCACACCCCTAACGTCGAGGTACTCGAGATGGCAGAGGTCGACAGCATCGAGTCCACGCTGCTGAAGATCCAGCTGCGCTGGATGGGTCACGTCTCCAGAATGGAGGACCATCGCCTTCCCAAGATCGTATTATATGGCGAGCTCTCCACTGGCCACCGTGACAGAGGTGCACCAAAGAAAAGGTACAAGGACTGCCTAAAGAAATCTCTTGGTGCCTGCCACATTGACCACCGCCAGTGGGCTGATAACGCCTCAAACCGTGCATCTTGGCGCCTCACAGTTTGGCGGGCAGCAGCCTCCTTTGAAGAAGACCGCAGAGCCCACCTCACTGACAAAAGGCAAAGGAGGAAAAACCCAACACCCAACCCCAACCAACCAATTTTCCCTTGCAACCGCTGCAATCGTGTCTGCCTGTCCCGCATCGGACTGGTCAGCCACAAACGAGCCTGCAGCTGACGTGGACTTTTTACCCCCTCCATAAATCTTCGTCCGCGAAGCCAAGCCAAAGAAGAAATGCATTATCCACTTCAAACAAAAGAAATTATTTAAAATGGAGATTTTTGGGAAGGAAGGGAAGGAGAAATGAAACTTTGGGTGTGCTGGTGGGGTGCGCGTGCTGAGGCTGGCGGGGTGCGCGTGCTGAGGCTGGCGGGGTGCGCGTGCTGAGGCTGGCGGGGTGCGCGTGCTGAGGCTGGCGGGGTGCGCGTGCTGAGGCTGGCGGGGTGCGCGTGCTGAGGCTGGCGGGGTGCGCGTGCTGAGGCTGGCGGGGTGCGCGTGCTGAGGCTGGCGGGGTGCGCGTGCTGAGGCTGGCGGGGTGCGCGTGCTGAGGCTGGCGGGGTGCGCGTGCTGAGGCTGGCGGGGTGCGCGTGCTGAGGCTGGCGGGGTGCGCGTGCTGAGGCTGGCGGGGTGCGCGTGCTGAGGCTGGCGGGGTGCGCGTGCTGAGGCTGGCGGGGTGCGCGTGCTGAGGCTGGCGGGGTGCGCGTGCTGAGGCTGGCGGGGTGCGCGTGCTGAGGCTGGCGGGGTGCGCGTGCTGAGGCTGGCGGGGTGCGCGTGCTGAGGCTGGCGGGGTGCGCGTGCTGAGGCTGGCGGGGTGCGCGTGCTGAGGCTGGCGGGGTGCGCGTGCTGAGGCTGGCGGGGTGCGCGTGCTGAGGCTGGCGGGGTGCGCGTGCTGAGGCTGGCGGGGTGCGCGTGCTGAGGCTGGCGGGGTGCGCGTGCTGAGGCTGGCGGGGTGCGCGTGCTGAGGCTGGCGGGGTGCGCGTGCTGAGGCTGGCGGGGTGCGCGTGCTGAGGCTGGCGGGGTGCGCGTGCTGAGGCTGGCGGGGTGCGCGTGCTGAGGCTGGCGGGGTGCGCGTGCTGAGGCTGGCGGGGTGCGCGTGCTGAGGCTGGCGGGGTGCGCGTGCTGAGGCTGGCGGGGTGCGCGTGCTGAGGCTGGCGGGGTGCGCGTGCTGAGGCTGGCGGGGTGCGCGTGCTGAGGCTGGCGGGGTGCGCGTGCTGAGGCTGGCGGGGTGCGCGTGCTGAGGCTGGCGGGGTGCGCGTGCTGAGGCTGGCGGGGTGCGCGTGCTGAGGCTGGCGGGGTGCGCGTGCTGAGGCTGGCGGGGTGCGCGTGCTGAGGCTGGCGGGGTGCGCGTGCTGAGGCTGGCGGGGTGCGCGTGCTGAGGCTGGCGGGGTGCGCGTGCTGAGGCTGGCGGGGTGCGCGTGCTGAGGCTGGCGGGGTGCGCGTGCACTTTTTTAAAATCTGTGGGCGGGGGGAGGGAAGGAATGTGCTTCTAGAATACGTCCTTAAAAAAAAAAGGTTTAACTGGTGGCTGATTTGATGGACGAGGAGTGTCAATTGGGATTATCTACTGGAGTTTTGAATAGTGGTTTTCAACCTTTTTCTTTCCATTCACATACCACTTTAAGTAATTCCAATGCTATCAGAGCTCTGTAAGGGATTGCTTAAGGTGGGATGTGAGTGGGAAGGGAAGGTTGAGAATCACTGCTCTGAACCCGATTATTACTGAAATATTTTGCTTGAGAAAAATTGTCTTTGGCCCATTTCCTTTGGAGTTCTGAAACCTTGCACATAATGTGTCAATTAGATAAGATTAAAGCAGTTTTCAAACCTTTTCTTTCCACCCACATCCCATCTTAAGCAATCCCTTACTAATGAGAGCACCTATGGCATAGGGATTACTTAAGTGGGATGTGAGTGGAAAGAAAAAGGTTGAGAACCACTGTCTTGGAAGAATGATGGGAGTTGTCATAAAAGCCTATTACAATGTTTAAGCAAGACAGGCTAGGTTTGGAAGATGTTTCCTCTGGTTGGAGAGCTCAGAACCAAGGGTCACAGCTTCTGGATTTGGGCAAAGCCTTTGAGAACCAAATGAAGTGTCACAACCTACAGAGCTCCTGCGAATTGTATTAAAGTATTATTTAACAGCAATTCAGGAAGTGGTCGACCATTCGTTTGTAGTTGGCAACGTATTGAAGTTATGAGTTCAGATTCAGATTTATTGTCAGAGTAGGTACACAACACACACAACCCTGAGATTCATTATCCTGCGGGCTAAACAGAATTACCACTTATTGGTAGTGCGAAAAAAACTGCACAACGTACACGTGTAAACAACTGTCCAATACATACAGGAGAAAAGGAACAAACAAGTGCAAAAGTTAGAGTCCTTAAATGAGCCCCTCATTGAGTTTGTTGTTGAATGACATGGGTGGATTTTGAAGGGTTGAAATGTCAAACAAGAAGGCTAAAAGTTGAAAGTTTACGGCAGCCTGAGAGGCCTACCCTGCAGACTGAAGCCTCGGCCTTGCCTGATCCTGCCTCACAGGGCAGCTCATTGTCAGACTAGGAGAACCCAAATGGGATGCACTTTCTTCGAATGGAGATTTCCTCATGCACACACCCAAGCCCAGTTGTATTTTAATTCAAGAGGCACGAACTACATTTCTATTGATTGCAGGGTGCCGGTCGTACTCCAGAGGAGAGTGAGCGTGAGCGCAGAGAGCACGAGAGGGAAGAGCGTGTGGTGCAGACACGCAGCTCGGCCACGCGAGCCCTCCCCCCGGGAACTGGTGCTGCTGCGGTCGGCAACCGATTACGGAACGGACAAGAAGCGATGCTCCCATCACAGGCCACTCGGGCTCAGCAGTCTGGTCAGTACTTGCCTCCGTTCACATTGCTGTGCTGCACCACTTCCCAGCTGGTGCCCCTAATGCTGAGTTCCCTTCAGTGGGTTGTCAGCCCACTCCAGCAAAGTTTCCATCGATAGCAGGGTCCTGTCCTGCCCTCAGCCCTTCAACCTTGTTCTGCCTTTCACTGAATATGTGGCCAACTCTTGGCCTGATTCCATGTACCCACCTTTTATCTCTTATCCCTCCTTAGAGAATTGTTCAACTTGGGTTCAATATTAACAGTTAGAACCATAGAACATTACAGCACAGAAACAGGCCTTCTAGTCTGTGCCGAACCATTTTTTTCACCTACCCTAATCCCACTGACCTGCACCCAGTCCATAGCCCTTCATAGCACTCCCATCCATATTCCTGTCCAAATTCTGCTTCAGTGTTAAAATCGAGCCTGCTTTCACCATTTCTTGATCTTGTTTCAGTAAAAATACAGTGAGAAACATTGTATTTTATGTCGTAAAGATGTATAACCAATGTTTCGGGCTTGAGCCCTTCAAGGTATGAAAAAAATGTAGGCAGGCACCCAAACTAGATGGTGGAGGTGATGGGGAGTAGCACAGGCCCAAAGGCAGGAGGTATTGTCCAACCATACTGTCCAAGATCACCCATAAATTGAAGGAGAAACACAATTTTCCAGCCAGATGGGATTAACATTGACTTCTGCGGTTTCTACTCATCTACTCTGTTTTCTTTCCCATCCCATTCTGTCTTTCGTACAGCTCTCCACCCACTTCCCTCTCCATTCAAAGAGCTATTCCTCCCCCCTCCTGTTTGCTGTTTTGCCCCATCCTCACTTATCCACCTATTATCCCCCCTGCCTGTGGGACTGTGCACCGCCCCATGCCCCTAGTGTCCATGGATTTTCCTCCATCTCCACACAGACTTCATTCCAAACCATCTGCAACCTGAGTTCCAGACCCCTACCTCTGACATAATCGGGAAGCCTTCAGCACCCAAGGCCACTCAGAAGCCTCTTCCAGTCTCGACACCTTCTCTCATCTTTGCTCCAATACCTGTTACTCCCTTCAGCAAGTCTCCAGCAGTCCACAGCTTGGTGTGCGAGTCCTTTGACCACATCGCCTGCAGCCTGCACGAGTTCCTGCGCGAGTCACTAGTAGCCTGCTGACTGTGTGTTCATCAGCCGCAGAGCTTCTCATTAGTCCTCTGCCGTGGTCACTATCCTGTAAGGCCATCTCCTCTGCTTCTCCTCCTCCTCAACAGGTTCTCCCCATTTTTCTGGTTCCATGCTCCGGTCCACTCTCTCCTGGAGTCTGCAACCCCCTTGAGGTCGCTGCCAGCACAGGCACCACCATCTTTGGTCCAGACCCCACAGTCGCGGGATTTTAAAATAAAACTCCCATCAGCTCCCACAACAGGCTGTTTAAAAACTGCATAGAGCCGTCCGTCGTTAGTCGGCCTGAGCGGTAGAACCCTGTGGAGTTGTGTCTCCACTCCCTGCTCTCCAGGGTCCAAACCTTGCAGCGGTTCCGACACATCCGCTATTTTTTTTTTCCGCAAGTGTCACTGTATGGTACTTTGAAAGGAGCAAGATGTCCCGAAAGAATGTAGATGGTAACTGGTGGCTTCCGCTATTGGCCATTCCATGGTAATCCAGCATAAAGCCTTTCCCTGCTTGTGACTTGTCAACTCTGCTACTTTCAGAAGAACAGGGATGGGATAAAATTTTATTTGGCATTAAATCAGCAAGAATTTGCTTGTGGAACATCCACACGCTTGGCATTCTGTCGTTTGAAACCTCTGAGGCGTGTGCACTTTTAGTAAAATGGTTTGACGGGGAATGTTACCAATAGGACAGCCCTCCAGAATCAGCACTGTGGTGTGGGATTTCAAGTTAACAAAGGGCCCTTTTATTGTTGCAGCCAACACCTCGCCAAGGCCCATTTCTCGAGCTGAGCGAGAGCGCAAGGTCAGCATGAGGCTGCACCGGGGGGCTCCTGCCAACGTTTCATCCTCTGATCTCACAGCGCGGCAAGATGCTTCACGCATTTCTGCATCACAGGTATGCATTTCACGCCCCCACGCCCGTCTTTGCCGATTTCCGATACAGTGGATATGGTGGCGAGGCTGGGAAGGTTTCTGGTAACTTTGCCACTGGGTTTGTTTTAAGAACGAGGATTATGTGGGAGCCTTGAATTCGTGCCGTATCCCTGAAGTAGTGCAGATCCCAGGTATGAGGCTAATTGACAGGTCAGATAAGTGAGAGGCAACGCAACAGTGAAATTGTGACCTTTCATTCAGTTTTTGCGTATATTTTTTCATGATAACATTTCTGCTTGAATTGACAAATGTCCCAATTGCTTCACCTGCATCCCTCTGCTGGTATACAATGAACTGGTATTCTGTCAGGGATTGATGAATAAGGTTGCGGGGTGCTGAAGAATGATGTACAAATGGGGAGACGGAGACACTAGATTGGCAGGTATCGGACAAGGGAAGGAAGGCAAGAGATAAAAGGTGGATGAATTGAGATGAGCTGTACCTAGTCCATAGGAGACTATACATGCATACTTATGTGTGCACGCATCTACACGTGCACATCTGCTGACCTCGACCATCACACTGGACTGTTCCCAGGCTTTTGTTATTTTTATCTAAAGGAGCCTCTCTTATTCCCAACAGCATGCCATAAATGTTAGATAATGAACATTATTTAAAAGATTGTAAATTAAAAATATTACATATATTAAATTCTTATCAGAGGTCATAGGGAATGTGTGTACTTGAGATCACAATCTCTGATTTGTTAATAACAAAAATATTGAGTATTTGGTAATCCATATTTAGCAGGACTTCCTTCGATAGTCGGCCAGCATTGATGATTCCATTTGGCCTGATACAACTTTTCCATGGCCGCAGTCACTGACGGCACCGAGATCAGCAGGGAACAGGTCCGAGTGCGAATGCAGAAAATGAATTTTCAATGACATGCTGCACTTTGTGGTTTTGTAGACTTGAAGTAACTTAAAATATGACAAAAAAATCACAACAATTGTTTTTTTTTTAAAAAGTGGTTTTTAAAAAAAACCACTTGATAGGAAATTTTTAAGGTGATTTTCGTGATCAACAGCCCAAAATCCATAAAATATACCTAAAAGTGTTCAGGAAGAAAAATCTTCATTGTCCAGTGTAATTAGTGGGCTTCAAGAATTACCAGTATCAATCCTGTTTGTAAGGAAGAGTGTTTCCTCTTCAAAACTCAGAGATCCTGTTAACACAATATTCCCTCTGTTAGTGGGCGGGACAGAAGATCCACAGATTATGTGGCTTAGTTCTCCAGCTAACGTGGGCCCAGCCTGCGATCTGTGCAGTTCTTTGAGGCACTCTGGTGGTGAAGAGTAGAGCTGCAACAAAGGTAGTAACAATGTTCAATGAAGGAAAGTCCCTTTCTCTCAAATTTTTCCCTTCTTCTTTTCTTCTCCCCTTCCCCCCCCTCCATGAAATGCATTTTTTTTACCACCATCCCTTTAAAGCACTGTATTCTGACACTCCGTGTTCTGCAGCCGAGCCTAATTTGCACTTTGAAATTTTGACCACAAACGTGTACCACACTTTAGCCGCTCATAAGGAATTGTTGCTCTGCATTTGTCCTCTCCTTTCTCTTCTTCTCTAACTATTGTTGGTAGCTGTTTCATGTTCCAGTACTTTGTTTTTAGCGCAAGTTAGTCTTGAGCTATTTGGGGTTGAGAACGTGGGATTCTTTGGAGAAATTTGGTCAAGTTTATTAACATCTGATTTTACAAGTACAACCGATGCAACAGCGTTCTCTGGTCCTTGGTGCAAAACATGCAGACTCATAACTGGATATGACACACATGCAGACAAACAATACATATATAGGACAAGCATTTATATATGCAAATAAATATTGATTTGTAAATATGAGCATCTCCTTTGGTCGTTCAACGTTCTCCCTGCCCATGGGAAGAAGCTGTTCCTTAGCTGGTGGTGGTGGGTTTGATACTCCTGTATATCTTTCCCGATGGGAGCAGCAAAAAGATGCAGTGTATGGAGAGGAAGTGGTCCTCAATGATTTTCCACACACTCTTAAGAAAAATATCCCGGTAGATTGCGTTGATTGGGGTGGGAGGAGGGAGACTCCACTGATCCTCTGTGTCATTCTTATTTTCCTGTGGAATGATCTCCGATCTATTTCTCCTCAGCAACCATTCCACACTGAGCCAGGGGACTCTCGGTAGAGCTCTTGTAGAAGGGTGACATAATGGTGGCCTTGTCTGCTTCAGTTTTCTCAGGAAGTGCAGTTGCTTCCTGACAAGTGAGGAGAGGTTGAGTGTCCATGATCAGTTATTATTTAAGTGAACTCCAAGGAACTTGGTGTTCTCTACAACAGTCTTGCGGATCGACGCATAATCTTGTAGGATGAGGAAAGCAGCCTGATTTTAATCCCAGCCTGCAAGAAGGCAGGACACTGCACTTGTGTTAAACACTTGTTTTGCATTGAGAGCTGATAATGGAAAGGTTTCGCTTGCTGGTCTCATGATCATGTTATCTGAGGTATTGATATCACCTGTAGGGGTTTTAAATTTCTCTGAATGGATCATTTTGTGCTATAACTATCTTGCCATTATTTCTTTGATAGACCAGCATGCCCTTTGAACATCTGGCAAAGTGACTAACATCTTTGGAGCAGCAGGTAAGATTTGGTAAGTGGCTTTTGAAACTCCTCACTATGGTAATTTGCCTCTACCACAAATGTTGCTTTTTCTCATTGCACCGAGTTTCTAGGTGATGTGGTTAGTGCAACGCTACGACAGCGCCAGTGGTCCAGGTTCGCGTGCTGCGCGGTCTGTAAAGGGTTTATACCTCTACTCGCGTCTATGTGGGTTTGCTCTGATTTCCTTCCACTCTTCAAAAGTGTACGCGGATTGGGGGTATTTGGGCGGCATGGCCTTGTGACCAGAATGAGCTGTTACCTTGCTGTATGTATATCTAAATTTAATTTTTTAACAATTTAAACAACTGGTAAGCACTGGGAGGATATGTTAGTTAAATGTAATAGGAGGAAGAGACTATCTTGTGTGAGATAAACACAATGAAACTGGGGTCAATGGGGATTTTTCCCTCCTTTCCAGTAACTCTGCCACTGGGCTTCTGAAATTCAGGTTTACAGAGGAGTCTTTCACCCTTGTGAAGTGTTTATGATCCCAAACTTGGGGTTGTCGGATGGACAAGTGGCAGCACTGCACTGGCATCGACTAATTTGTGTTTAAACATGATCACTGTGAGCTGTTGAATTGGCACAGTGTCCCAAATGCTTCACTAATGAACCTTTGCTTGTGTATAACTCATTAGTGTTTTACCAGACTCGAGACCAGCCATTCTTGACCTTTTTTTGTCAATGGACCCCTCCTAGGACTCTGTTCAAAGTTTATGGGCCCCCTTCCCTGTGAAGCGGTGAAGTTTGGTTTCTTTTGTTCTTCCCTCCTACCGACTGCATAAAAAATATTCGTGTAACATGAGGTGAAAGGAAAACTAGGTTTTTTAGTCAATGTGTTGTAGCCCCTGGGAGTTGGGAGGCCCTGTTGAGAATGGCTGCTTGAGACCAGTGTCTGAATTGTTCCCTTTGAGTTGGTTTAACCCAATGGTTTGTGGAAAGAAAACATTTGAAAACCACTGTTGTAATCATCCCTAATTGACTTATGTGCACAGTTTCATAACTCCAAAGGAAATTGGGCAATGACAATTTTTCTCAAGCAAAATATTTCAGTAACAATTAGGCAAGTAGTGGTCCTCAACCGTTTTTGGTCCTCAACCTTTTTTGGTCCTCAACCTTTTTTGGTCCTCAACCTTTTTTGGTCCTCAACCTTTTTTGGTCCTCAACCTTTTTTGGTCCTCAACCTTTTTTGGTCCTCAACCTTTTTTGGTCCTCAACCTTTTTTGGTCCTCAACCTTTTTTGGTCCTCAACCGTTTTTGGTCCTCAACCGTTTTTGGTCCTCAACCGTTTTTGGTCCTCAACCGTTTTTGGTCCTCAACCGTTTTTGGTCCTCAACCGTTTTTGGTCCTCAACCGTTTTTGGTCCTCAACCGTTTTTGGTCCTCAACCGTTTTTGGTCCTCAACCGTTTTTGGTCCTCAACCGTTTTGGGTCCTCAACCGTTTTGGGTCCTCAACCGTTTTGGGTCCTCAACCGTTTTGGGTCCTCAACCGTTTTGGGTCCTCAACCGTTTTGGGTCCTCAACCGTTTTTGGTCCTCAACCGTTTTTGGTCCTCAACCGTTTTTGGTCCTCAACCGTTTTTGGTCCTCAACCGTTTTTGGTCCTCAACCGTTTTTGGTCCTCAACCGTTTTTGGTCCTCAACCGTTTTTGGTCCTCAACCGTTTTTGGTCCTCAACCGTTTTTGGTCCTCAACCGTTTTTGGTCCTCAACCGTTTTTGGTCCTCAACCGTTTTTGGTCCTCAACCGTTTTTGGTCCTCAACCGTTTTTGGTCCTCAACCGTTTTTGGTCCTCAACCGTTTTTGGTCCTCAACCGTTTTTGGTCCTCAACCGTTTTTGGTCCTCAACCGTTTTTGGTCCTCAACCGTTTTTGGTCCTCTACCGTTTTTGGTCCTCAACCGTTTTTGGTCCTCTACCGTTTTTGGTCCTCTACCGTTTTTGGTCCTCTACCGTTTTTGGTCCTCTACCGTTTTTGGTCCTCTACCGTTTTTGGTCCTCTACCGTTTTTGGTCCTCTACCGTTTTTGGTCCTCTACCGTTTTTGGTCCTCTACCGTTTTTGGTCCTCTACCGTTTTTGGTCCTCTACCGTTTTTGGTCCTCTACCGTTTTTGGTCCTCTACCGTTTTTGGTCCTCTACCGTTTTTGGTCCTCTACCGTTTTTGGTCCTCTACCGTTTTTGGTCCTCTACCGTTTTTGGTCCTCTACCGTTTTTGGTCCTCTACCGTTTTTGGTCCTCTACCGTTTTTGGTCCTCTACCGTTTTTGGTCCTCTACCGTTTTTGGTCCTCTACCGTTTTTGGTCCTCTACCGTTTTTGGTCCTCTACCGTTTTTGGTCCTCTACCGTTTTTGGTCCTCTACCGTTTTTGGTCCTCTACCGTTTTTGGTCCTCTACCGTTTTTGGTCCTCTACCGTTTTTGGTCCTCTACCGTTTTTGGTCCTCTACCGTTTTTGGTCCTCTACCGTTTTTGGTCCTCTACCGTTTTTGGTCCTCTACCGTTTTTGGTCCTCTACCGTTTTTGGTCCTCAACCTTTTTTCGCTACTCACATCCCACCTTAAGCAATCCCTTACTAATCACAAAGCACCTATGGCATCGGGATTACTTAAAGTGGGATGAGTTTAGGGGGGCAGTTTGAAAACCACTGGTTAAACCCATTTTTGTTGACTGGATGTGTAGGATATTGAGTTTATGAAGATTTTGGGTTGGGACCTTTTATTGGGAAGAGGGTGAAGATGGATGGGCATGGTGGTAGGATACTGGACAAATAAAGGAGGAGTAGGGAGACAAGACAGAGTGTAAATTGAGTACCAGTTGGGAAAATGAGAAGATGTACCCTTTCCTTGGTTCCCCTTCCTTTTACCCAATATCCTATTTCTTTCCACCACTCCTTTCTGTGCTTGCTATCTCCTGATTTTTGTCTGAATAAAGGGTTCCCAGTCCATTTCTCTGGATGGATGCTGGCTGACCCTCTGAATCCCTCCAGCAACTTCTTTGCTCGCGGGACCGCCTGTGTGTTGTCCAACTATGGGATTGAGCGGCTGAGGTACAGGGCAGTGCTGGCTATGCCGTAGATCTCCAAGCTTGAGCAAAGGGCAGACTCCATTACCAGTTGTCACCTTGGCTGGGTCAAAACTGGATCCAGATTTCCACTAGATCACTTAAGACACATCACCAACGCCTTTGTTTATAAGGGGAGTTTTTAAGAGGGGGTTTGGTGGGGTGGAAGTGTGAAAGTCGACCCGCACTGTAATAAAACAAACAGCAGAACCAATTAAGTGTACAACAGATTCCTTATTCAACCTTGATAACGCTAGCAGGAGTGAGAGGTACAAAGAGTTCAGTAACACATTCTCTACACTGAGCTCCACTCAAAGCATACAGAGTGTTATTGCACTTTTCTACACCTTTGGGCAGGGGTCACCGTGAGACCCAGCAAGTTTCACACAGCTGGCGATTCCTGTTTTTACACAACCTGTTCCCTTGTGTCTGCAAATGGCTAGGAAATGTCAGGGGGTCCTGACTCTTGGTTTATTTACTTTTACTACATTCTTTGTGGTGTTAGTTACTATCTCACTGCAACACACGGAAGGTCAAGTTAGAAGATGATTACATTATCACCATGTTTCAAGTTGACTACAGTATTTTTTCCCTTTGTTTAGCATATTCGTTAAACTTATTCTTTCACAGCGGGAGAAGGAATGTTCTAATAATGGTCTGTTTTCCCCTCCCCAGAACCTTTGCCAACACTGGGACAACTTTTCCAACACTGACCACTGCGCACAGGCTTTCAGGGAGGATATTCGAAGAGGGCTCGTAATGACCCGCACTTGTATTTGTGTGTGAATTAACAATGCGGGATCTCCAATTTCAGTCAGAACTTACTTGCAATGATCTTGTCAATCACCTCCGATTTATTATGTAGATTTCCCCCCCACCCTCTTCCTTGTATGCTTGGAGTTTTCTTTACCTGGAAGAAAACCCAGATTTTGCCTCGACTGTCCTTTTCACCCCGACAAGGGGAAGTTCTGCCTTCAGGGCTTCAAGCTTGCTCCTGTGGTCAGTTGCAAATGTCTTGTCTTTGCCTTTCGCCACCTGTCTGCTGAGTGTGTGATGGTTTCCCAAGACGTCAATAAAAAGATGGGAGGTGAGAGAAAAAGGAAATACCTTAATACCGAGGTCCAAAAGCTTTTGTGACCTGCAGTAGTCCTGTTTCTGCGACGCCAGGTTTGGCTGCTGTAGTTTTTAAAAGAAATGTGGGTGTTTCCCACAGTAGCTCGGTTTAAGTAGCAAGACCTGCACACCATGGCTGCAGTTCACGTGGTGTGGTGCAAGTAAAATTGGGATTACCCCCCTTCGTTCTCGATCAAGTAGGTTCCTGTATGTAAGGCGTCTCTTTTAGTTCCTCTTCCCACTCTGAACCTTCGCTCTGAATAATATTCACTCCGTATCTCTCCTTGTAAGTATCAAGTTTTTTTTAATCTATATCCAGGGTGATAAGACATAATATTTTTTAAAAAACTATATATAAAATCAGTTATGATTTTTTTTTAAATAGCAGCACTACCTGGTATTAAAGGGAAGGAGGAAATCCTTGCCCAGCAAACCATCATTAAAGAGAGTTTGTGAAATTAGAACAGCTTTTCTTTTCAGTGACGACTATATCTTGTGTTTGTGTGTTGACAAAACCAGTGACTTGGAATCGCATTGGCTGCTAATTTCTGAAGAATGTATGTATTTATTTTTTAAAAATATTTTTTATAGCATTCTGTTGTTCTTCAAGTAAGGATCAAGAAATTCAGAGTGGGGGAACGAGGTTTTCTAATCCAGGTGTAAAGCTTCAATGCCATGTTCCCTTTTGAGTGCACTCCTTGTTTTGATTACTTGACAATGCTTGACCAAGCTGTTCATGCCGTAGGGGGTATTTTTGCAAAGCTTTTTCCTTTCGTTTATGGCCTCAGATGTTTTTCATTCCTGCAAAGGCACCGACCGGGTCTACACTGACATTGGATGAACCTAGATCTAATACAACTGTGGCAGAATATTGAAGTGCATGGTCAAGCCCCAATTGTGGACTCTGGCCTAGAAGGCAGTTACGCACAGGAGTTGTTCCGATTAAAATGTCTAGGCGCTCTCTCTTTCCTTACACCCCCCCGTCTCATTCAAGTGACCCTTCATCTTGTTGAAGAACCCCTTATCATAGCTGCACGTGTGTAGCGCAATTGGATGCCCACATACATTCTGTGTGCATGAGTCCTCAGCCCGGCCAGTGCCCAGTAAACATCCAAGGAAGAAAGCTGCGCGTCAGCTGGGCATCTGGTGGAGCTGCGGGACTGAATGCTCAAGTGTCTCCCCATGTCTGTTGCCAAATGGTTGTGCATGTGACTTGCTCCTTTTAAGGATGGATCCCTTTGTAAAATGGCTTCCCCTGCTTTGTCAGCCATGCCTTGTAGGTGCTAACTGTTTGAAAATGCGACTGACGCTATCCTTTTTAAACGGTTGCCCACCTAGCGTTGAAGTTAAGTACAAAGACTAGCTTGGATCACAAGGAAAAGAAAGCAACGAGACAGACCAAAATACCCAAAAAAAAGCCCTCTTTTTAATGCGGTTTAGAGACCGCCTACAAGATATAAAATGTATTATGCTCCTAATTCTTTAATTCATGTCTGGCACAATTGATTTTTCTTAAAATTCCAGTCCAGGTGTAAATGTGTTGACAACCTCGGTGCTTGTGGCTTTCTAAGTGTTCTGTGAAATTCTTGCAAATTCAGCAGCCAGAAACCTGAACAGATTCCCACCAACTTCAAGGCTTTGAATTATCGGAACAAAGCTTGGAGTCAGCACAATCCTGGACTTTAGGCACCAGGGCCTCTGCCTACGGAGATGGATCGTTGCCACCCTCTGTGAGGGCCACTGGCCAGCATTCTGAAATTCCCCTCACTTGAAAAAATTATTTTGGGACTCTGCAGAAAAAAGGTTCTGGGTTCATCTGCGGGCAAGCAAATACTGAGGGAGAGCCAACGAGGTCAAATGTTTGAAGATGGCAAAATAATATTTCACTCTGTGCAATTTGAACGCATTTAAAATCAAAAAGCACCTGCGTTTTGATTGTGAGCAGAAAGCGCAAAAGGTTACCTCCATGTTCCATTGCAGTTCATCAAAATTTCCCAGGGTTCTCTTTTATACCACTACCACCTTTTAAAGCAATTTATGCTAAGCAAAAAAATCTATATATATTGTAGCATTGCATCTTTGTTTACAGGTTGGTTTTTTTAAAAAAAAAAGTCCCTCTGTTTTGCAACCTCACAGAAGTTCTTCAACACCAAAGCAATTCTGGCTTTTGCCAATCTAGGGCCTGGGTTATGCATCTGACTGGTGGGGTGTATCCACAAACGGTGCTCAGGAAAAAGAAGGCAGGATTGGGCAAGTTTAGTGGTTGGGGGGGTGGGGGGGGCGCGAGTTTGAGTCTAGCAGTTTGCAATTTTAAAGCAGAAAAATAGATTAGTCTCATTCACAAGTTTCTCCACAAAGATTCTCGCCTGCTATTTGACAGCCAATAGCCTCCTCTTCAATTTATAATTAAAATCTGTTTTCTTTATTGTAAAGTTGAATGTCACTTTTTTAGATTTACTGCACCAATGCTAACAGCCCCTTGGATATTTTGGTATTGTATTTAATACACTAAGTTATTTCCCTGTTTTTTTTAAACATTGGTATTTCATAAATAACTGAGATTTTTTTTGTATTTGTGTAAATAGCAAGTTTTTGATTGTAAAGTGCAAACTGTTGCTTAGTACTGATGTTGAACAGTGTAACATAGTTTTGATTTGTCCAAGACGTGGGGTTGGTTGGGTGGGGAGTATCCCTGCACCACAGTTCACCTACGGGTGGACTATAAACTAGATTTAGTCGCTAGTACATTAGTGTTCTTTGGAATTTTGACCATTCTGAAGAAGCAATGTTAACTCCAACCAGAATTCAAGGGATATTCTCTCTGGTTTTCTTGCTGATGGCTTTTTTAAAATTTTAATTATGCATTTCACATTTACTTACTGAATTCTCCAAATTCCAATCTGACAAAAGATCAGGGTCCAAATTAAACCACATTTGCATTAGCTCAGAGCTGCCACTGCAAAGTTCTATCACCAGACATCAACTACTGGGCCTCAGGAGGATAAAAGAGCAGTGCGCTGCACTAACAGGTGATGGTATGGAAGAAGATTCATTGAAATCGGTGACCAGTTTAATTTGGGGGGGGAAAAACGGCTTGTGTTTTGCCGTTTGCATTTCTGAAGACTGGCACCAGGCTGGGTGCTAGTATTGGTTCAAGTTAGGGAGGTAATGGCAAAACAAATCCATGTTGTATATTGTATTTATTGCAAACTGTCTTCTGAATGTGTGTATACGTGTATGTATTTTGGCTACTGGCAAGACTTTAAGGGAATTAACGATTAGTGGCTTCAAGACTTACAGCGCAGTTCATTTGCAATCACTCCCCAAATTTTCGCCTGTGTACAGCATGTGATTGTCTCTGTCTGATGTAATTTTTTTTCTCCTTTTAAAAAGAAAAGTGACACCGCCTGACATGTTGGGGACCATTGCAAGACTGAGTTCCTGTTTGCAATTTTAAATGGAGGAAGATGCTTCCTCGGTATTGCAGATACCCTGTATAACTTTGGGCGTTTTGAGGGGAGTGCACTGATTTTTAAGCTCTGGGTCTAATGCCTGCAATAAAGCAACAAATGGAAACTTCCTGTAACCTTGTTAGTTTGACCTTTTTGTGTTACTGGCAGTGATTTTTGTTGGCTTCTCTGTGGGGGTTGAGTCTATCCTGTCATAGATCCTATCAAAATGTGAACTTGGCTGAAATGTAATATGGTTCAAACTGCCCTTGCTCCACCCCTTATTTCTTTTTGAGTGCTCTCTGACCTTCTGTCTCGATGTCTAATGTACAGTTCTTTATTCCTGATACTATTTAACATTATTTACAATGCAATTTAATATTGTTATTTGTGTACATTTTAAAACTTATAAATAAAAGCGAGAGGAGAAAAACCTTGGTATGTTTTATTTTACATTTGTACAACAGAATTATAATTCTCATGGTAATCTTGTTTAGTTACTCCAGTGGTTCTCAACCTTTTTCTTTCCACTCACATCCCACTTTAAGTATTCCCTATGTCATAGGTGCTCTGTGATTAGCAAAGGATGTGGGTGAAAAGAAGAAGGTTGAAAACCACTGTTTTAATCGTACCTCATTGACTCGTTATGTGCAGGGTTTCAGAACTCCAAGGGAAATGGGCCAATGAGAATTTTTCTCAAACAAAATATTTCAGTAACAATTAGATCTCGAGCAGTGGTTCTCAACCTTTCCCACTCACATCCCACCTTAAGCAATCCCTTACTGAGCACTGATAGCGTAGGGATTACTTAAGGTGGGATGTGAGTGGGAAGAAAAAGGCTGAGAACCACTGAGATACTCATTGACAAGGAATAGGCATTATTGGCAAAACTGGTATTTATTACCCAGTCTTTAGAACACCTCAGCACAATGCTGACCATTCGGATCTCGATGTGCTGAACTATAACGACAAAAAAAAAAGAAACCCTCCCTATCTCATAACCCTATCTCATAACCCTATCTCATAACCCTATCTCATAACCCTATCTCATAACCCTATCTCATAACCCTATCTCATAACCCTATCTCAAGCAATCAGCTGACCAGTTAAAGCTTGTAAAATCAAGTAACCACTGTGGCCTGGAGGTCGGTGAATCAAAGTGATTTTGGAAACGGAAAGCAGGCATCTGTAGAGAGAGAAATAAAGCTAATGTTTTGTTGAAGTCTGGAAATGAAGTTTTGGTCTGAAGCATTTACTCCTGATTCAACACCAGTAAACCATTCTTCAGGTTTATTGTCATCTGATTATACAAGTACAACCCGACAAAACCGTTCTCTGGTCCTTGGTACAAAAATGAGCAGGCACACAACCCAACATAACACACAGACAAATGATTCTTAATGCAGGATAAATATACACACAAAAAAATATTGTTTTTTAAACGTGAGTCATGGAAGGTCAGTGTGAGCAGTTCCTTTGGTCGTTCAGCATTCTCGCTGCCCATGGGAAGAAGCTGTTCCTCATCCTTGTGGTGCTTTCTCTGATCCTCCTGGATCTCTTCCCTGATGGGAGCAGCTGAAAGAGGCCGTGTGCAGGTTGGAAGGGGTCCTCAATGATTTTGTGCGCCCTCTTCAGACAACGATCCTGGTAGATCACATTGATGGAGGGGAGGGAGACTCCAGTGACTCTCGCCTTTTATGGTCCCATGGATTGATCCAACCCAAACATTGATGATGTTTCTTACACTGTTGCTACTCGATCCATTAGGTTCCTCCAGCAGATTTATTGTACACTGAAATGTCTCCAAACTAGCTCCTTGCAAAGCTTCACAAAACCAGAAAATATAGGAGCAGAAGTAGGCCATTTGGCCCATTGAGTCTGCTTCGCCATTTCATCATGAGCTGATCCATTCTCCCACTCAGCCCCACTCCCCTGTCTTCTCTGCATAACCTTTGATACCCTAATTCAATGTCTTAACAACTTGGCTTCCACACCTGCCGGTGACAGCAAATTCCAAAGGTTCAGCACTCTGACTAAAGAAATTCTGAATCCAGTTTCAGATAATGAACGTGTGTTGCAAAATTTGTTGTTTTGTGGAACATTATTGTGCATTACAGATGCAAAATTCTGCTGACAACGGTGGTGTCATTGGGCAAATTCTTCCACCTCTTTTTAATGGACGCCCTTCAATCCTGAAGTTGCGCCCTCTTGTGGGGATTTAAATTGGGCTAAGCCACTATTTCCTTCCCTCCCACACCAAATTCAGTACACAAAGGTGGAGGAGAAACTGAGCAGGCCATGCAGCACCCATAAAAAATGAAAGGTGTGCTCAACCCTCAGTTTCTTCACTTTAGTGGAACCAGGTGGAGGTTACCTAAGATTATCCAAATTAATGTTCAGGCTATTAGGTGTAAGGCTGTCTGAGAGGAATATGATCTTAATTTACATTTGGCCTCAACCTGGCAACGGATGAAGTCTGGGACAGGTCTATGTGGGAATGATGAGGGGAATTGAAATGGTCAAGAACCAGGAGTCCTAGTTTAGACTCGGAGAGAGTGCTGGTGCTCACTGGTAACCCAATCTTCGCTGCCATCCAGTCTTGTACCTAATTTATGGGAAACAAAGATTTAAAAATCTCGGCCAAGAGCCCAGGCAATCCTTCCTTGCTCCCCATGGTAGCCTGGGATAAATTCCACCTGACTGAGGGAAATATTCATCTTAAAGCCCACTGAGGCATCAAGTACCTCCTTTATCATGGAGATTTGCCCTCCTTCACAGACTCCTTCAACTACAAAGGACTGTAAAACCCCTGGTGTCTGGCACCATGGGGATTAGTAGATGCCAGATGAGTGTATTTTCCAGTTGCTTGAGATTGGGTGTTGCGTCATTGGAAAACTATCGGAGAGGTGCGCCAATTTTGGAGAGGCACAGGTAGCTCAACAGTTAGCATAATGCTGTATCAGTGCCGGGCTTGAATCCCATGCTGTCTGAAAGGAGTTTGTATGTTTTCACCTTGTCTTCATGTTTTCCCCAAGTGCTCCGGTTTCCTCCCACCATTCAAACTGTACTGTGGATGAGGTTATTTTGGTGTAATTGGCGGCTTGGGCTGAAAGAACCTGTTACCGTTTTGGAGGTCTAAATTTTAAAAATTTAAACTTCCATAATTTTTTTACCTATTAATTTTCCTCGATTTATTATCAATAAAAATGTATTTGAAAAAGAGACGGGGCAGATTTGAGACTCCCTAAATAAAGTCAATTTGAAGATATAATAATACACATTTTTTGTTAAGAAACTTATTACTAATGTGTATATAAAATAAGAGTGGAAAGCAAAAAGATTTATGTAAATCAAAAATGCAATGGGAGAAAGATTTAAATATAGAAATTCAGGAGATTTAGTCAAAATTATGTTATGAAAGTGTTAGGGAAACTGTAAATGTTAGATATCAAATGGTTCAATATAAATTGCTTCATCAATTGTATTATTCCACACAAGTTAAATGGACGATCATAATTATTGAAATGAGTGAAAGAAATAGGGACTTTTTTGCATTCAGTGTGGTCTTGTGAAAAAGTGGAAAAGGTTTCGGAATGAACTGAGTTTATTATTAGGGCTAATTATAAAGATAAAGGTACCAAAGGATCTAAGAATATTTTTACTTTGAGATATCTATGAAAAGATATAGAACTGAAATTGGACAAATACCAAGAAATTTTTTTAAGTGTTGCAATAGCAGCTGCAAAGAAATGCATAGCGATGTCATGGAGAGATGATGGAGAAGTGTTATGAAGCGGATGGTACAATGAGGTGTGAAATTGTATACCATTGGAAAAAATTACGTATAGTTTAAGGAATCAAGTTGAAAATATTTATAGAATTTGGAAACCATCTATGGATTTTATGGATAATTTTCCATCCACCTATCTTATCCACTCCTCTTAATTAGTCATTTTTAATAACCATTAATGATTGTATATGCTAATATTGTATATTAAATGGTAGGTGTGTATTTTCTTTCTCTTTTGGGTGGGAGGAGGGATGGGGAGAAAAATATAAAAGTATTTTTTGTATCATTGGGTATGGATATTTGATTAATGTTTTATTCATTTTTTTCCTGTAATGATGTAAACAATTATTTTTTTAATATAAAAAGAGAAAGCACTGACTACTTTACAGACTAACAAGTCTCTGGGAGAGGATGGGTTTCCACCTGAATTCATTACTGATGGATGTATTGGACTGAGTGGTGGAGACACAGACACTTACAGAATCTTTTTCAATGGTGGCATTACGTAAAAGGAATAGAGACCCATTAAAAACATTATCATACAAGTCAATTTCTCTTCTCAATGCTGACTATAACATTGTAGCAAAGGCACTAACTAATAGGATAGGGCAATATCTACCGAAATTAATACGTCCAGGACAGGTAGGATTTGTAGACATTCAGTGAATAATTTAGCCAGGCTGTTTAATACATATGGCAAAATTGGAGCTCCGTTATGCAATAGTGTATTGGTATCTATGAACATGCGTCTTTCTTTCTTTGGCTTGGCTTCGCGGACGAAGATTTATGGAGGGGGTAAAAAGTCCACGTCAGCTGCAGGCTCGTTTGTGGCTGACCAGTCCGATGCGGGACAGGCAGACACGATTGCAGCGGTTGCAAGGGAAAATTGGTTGGTTGGGGTTGGGTGTTGGGTTTTTCCTCCTTTGCCTTTTGTCAGTGAGGTGGGCTCTGCGGTCTTCTTCAAAGGAGGCTGCTGCCCGCCAAACTGTGAGGCGCCAAGATGCACGGTTTGAGGCGTTATCAGCCCACTGGCGGTGGTCAATGTGGCAGGCACCAAGAGATTTCTTTAGGCAGTCCTTGTACCTTTTCTTTGGTGCACCTCTGTCACGGTGGCCAGTGGAGAGCTCGCCATATAATACGATCTTGGGAAGGCGATGGTCCTCCATTCTGGAGACGTGACCCATCCAGCGCAGCTGGATCTTCAGCAGCGTGGACTCGATGCTGTCGACCTCTGCCATCTCGAGTACCTCGACGTTAGGGGTGTGAGCGCTCCAATGGATGTTGAGGATGGAGCGGAGACAACGCTGGTGGAAGCGTTCTAGGAGCCGTAGGTGGTGCCGGTAGAGGACCCATGATTCGGAGCCGAACAGGAGTGTGGGTATGACAACGGCTCTGTATACGCTTATCTTTGTGAGGTTTTTCAGTTGGTTGTTTTTCCAGACTCTTTTGTGTAGTCTTCCAAAGGCGCTATTTGCCTTGGCGAGTCTGTTGTCTATCTCATTGTCGATCCTTGCATCTGATGAAATGGTGCAGCCGAGATAGGTAAACTGGTTGACCGTTTTGAGTTTTGTGTGCCCAATGGAGATGTGGGGGGGGCATATGGAGGACTTCAGTTTTCTTCAGGCTGACTTCCAGGCCAAACATTTTGGCAGTTTCCGCAAAACAGGACGTCAAGCGGTGAAGAGCTGGCTCTGAATGGGCAACTAAAGCGGCATCATCTGCAAAGAGTAGTTCACGGACAACATGCGTAACAGAATCCTAAACCTATGGATACAAAAGGGTATACGCTGTATAGCAGATTGTTACAAAGATGGTGTTTTTTTGATGTCATTTGAACAAATAAGGGTGCACCTAATGGAACCATTCCCAAGTGAGCGCTTTCATGAGGGACAGGCATTGACTCCTTCAGGAGTTAGTGAAATAGAGTGGACACTTTGGATGGGTAACATATCCACATTTCATGCAACCTGGCCATGTGTGTGAAGGTGAGAACCTTTTGAAAAGAAATTTCTGAAGTACTAACATGGATTACAAGGGCGACCTTCTTGGAGGTGGTGGGGGGGGGGGGGGTGGGGGGGGAATCCAGGACTTTATTTATAAGGCAATTTTATAGTTATAAGCAAAGATCTCCCACAGTTTTGTGTGTTAATTGTACTGGCAGTAGCCAACACGTGGAAGTCGGACTCTCCGGGGACAGCAGAGATGGAGAGTTGAAGACCCATGGAAAATAAAAACGTACTATTTAAGGAACAAGTATCTGAATCTATGCCGACCAGACTTAAACTGTGTTGGTGCTCAATGTCAATAATCCTCCAAAATCAAAAGTGATCTGTCCTTAAATTCGAGGTAAATTTAAACTCTGACAATGAACGAAAGAATATTTAATAAAGAGGCGGGGGGAATAAAAGGGAGGGCTGTTGGGGGGGGGTTCTGTATACCTATTTTTTAGCTGTGTGAATGTGTAACGTGTGTGTGCATAATTATATTGATGTAGTTTTGTTGAAATTTCATAATTTTTAATTTAAAATATTCCCACCACAAAACAGTGCCAGAGAAGCGGGTCCGATGGTCGGGGTTTGGATACTCTCAGTGCAGGTTGACTCCGGGTGCTGACTTCCTGTGGCCACGTTGGAGAGTTGGACCGGGCTTGTCGGTTAATTCTCTTCACCAGTGAAATTTCCTGCTACTTTCTTGCCACCCGAATTTCCTTTGTAAGAGCCTCCTGACA
This sequence comes from Narcine bancroftii, assembly GCF_036971445.1. Taxonomy (NCBI): domain Eukaryota; kingdom Metazoa; phylum Chordata; class Chondrichthyes; order Torpediniformes; family Narcinidae; genus Narcine; species Narcine bancroftii. The sequence goes on along the minus strand of NW_027212200.1, from coordinate 77 downwards.
CTTTCCCAGGTTTCTCCGGTCTATTACTTGCAACCTGCTTCCATTTTTCTCTTCGTTCAACTCGACTCCCCGGGTTA
>NW_027212199.1:0-58284 GCF_036971445.1 Narcine bancroftii | reverse complement strand
TAGTGAAGAGTGGAGCCCGCCGGGGGGTGTGTGGGAGAGAGCGTGAAGAGGGGAGCCCGCCGGGGTGGGTGAGAGGGAGGTGAAGAGGGGAGCCCGCCGGGGTGGGTCAGAGGAGATGAAGAGGGGAGCCCGCCGGGGTGGGTGGGGGAGGTGAAGAGGAGAGCGCAATGGGGTAGGGGAGGAGTTGAAGTGGGGAGCCTGCTGGGGTGGGAGGGAGGTGAAGAAGGGTGCGCGCTGGGGTGGGAGGGAGGTGAAGAGGGGAGCCTGCCGGGGAGGGTGGGAGGCAGGTGAAGAGGGGAGCCCGTCGGGGTGGGTGGGAAGGAGGTGAAGAGTGGAGCCCGCCGGGGTGGGTTGGAGGGAGGTGAAGAGGGGAGCCCTCCGGGGTGGGTGGGAGGGAGGTGAAGAGGGGAGCCCGCCTGGGTGGGTGGGAGGGGAGGTGAAGAGGAGATCGCCGGGGTGGGTGTGAAGGTGTTGAAGAGGGGAGCACGCCGGGTTGGGAGAGAGGAAGGTGAAGAGGGTAGCCCGCTGGGGTGGGCGAGGAGGTGAAGAGGGGAGCCCGCTGGGTGTGGGCGAGGAGGTGAAGAGGGGAGACCGCTGGGGTGGGGGGGAGGTGAAGAGGGGAGCCCGCTGGGGTGGGGGGGAGGTGAAGAGGGGAGCCCGCTGGGGTGGGGTGGGAGGTGAAGGGGGGAACCCGCTGGGTTGGGGGGGGGAGATGAAGAGGGGAGCTCGCTGGGGTGGATGGGAGGTAGGTGAAGAGGGGAGCCCGCCGGTGAGGGCGGGATGGAGGTGAAGAGGGAAGCCAACAGGGGGTGGGCGGGAGGGAGGAGAAGAGGGGAGCCCGCCGGGGTGGGTGGGAGGGAGGTGGAGGTGAGCCTGCCGGAGTGGGTGGGGAAAGAGGTGAAGAAGGGAGCCCGCCGGGCTGGGAGGGAGAGAGGTTAAGAGGGGAGCCTGCGGGGGTGGGTTGGAGGCTGGTGAAGAGGGGAGCCAGCCGGGGTGGGTGGGAGGGAAGGGAAGAGGGGAGCCCGCCGGTGAGGGTGGGAGGGAGTTGAAGAGGGGAGCCCGCCGGGCTGGGAGGGAGGGAGGTGAAGAGGGGAGCCCACCAGGGTGGGTGGGAGGGAGGTGAAGAAGCGAGCCAGCCGAAGTGGGTGGGAAAGAGGTGAAGAGGGGAGCCCGCCATGGTGGGTGGGAGGGAGGTGAAGAGGCGAGCCAGCAGGGGTGGGGGGTGATGAAGAGGGGAGACAGTGGGGTGGGGGGGTGAGGTGAAGAGGGTAACCACATGCAGTGGGGGGGGGGAGGCAAAGAAAGAAGCCCACTGGGGTGGGGAAGGAGGTGAAGAGGGGAGCCCGCAAGGGTAGGGGAGGTGATGAAGAGGGGAGCCTGCTGGGGTGGGGAAGGAGGTGAAGAGGGGAGCCCAATGGGGTGGTGGGGGAGGTGAAGAGCAAAGCCCGCCGGTGTGGGTGGGAGGGACGTGAAGAGCGGAGCCCGCCGGGGTGGGTGAGGTGAAATGGGGAGCCCGCCGGGGTGGGAGGGAGGGAGGTGAAGAGGGGAGCCCGCCGGGGTGGGTGGGAGGGAGTTGAAGAGGGGAGCCCGCCGGGGTGGGTGGGTGGGAGGTGAAGAGGCCAGCCCGCCGGGTTGGTGGGAGGGAGGTGAAGAGGGGAGCCCGCCGGAGTGGGTGGGAGGGAGTTGAAGAGGGGAGCCCGCCGGGGTGGGTGGGTGGGAGGTGAAGAGGCCAGACTGTCGGGGAGGGTGGGAGGCAGGTGAAGAGGGGAGCCCGCCGGAGTGGGTGGGAGGGAGGTGAAGTGGGGAGCCCGCCGGAGTGGGTGGAAGGAGTGGAAGAGGGGAGCCCGCCGGGTTGGGTGGGATGGAGGTGAAGAGGGGAGCCCGCTGGGATGGGTGGGAGGGAAGTGAAGAGGGGAGCCCGCTGGGGAGGGTAGGGGAGGTGAAGAGGGGAGCCCGCTGGGTTAGGGGAGGAGGTGAAGAGGGGGAGCCCGCTGGGGTAGGGGAGGAGGTGAAGTGGGGAGCCCGCTGGGGTGGGAGGGAGGTGAAGAAGGGAGCCCGCTGCGGTGGGAGGGAGGTGAAGAGGGGAGCCTGCCGGGGAGGGTGGGAGGCAGGTGAAGAGGGGAGCCCGTCGGGGTGGGTGGGAAGGAGGTGAAGAGAGGAGCCCGCCGGGGTGGGTTGGAGGGAGGTGAAGAGGGGAGCCCACCGGGGTGGGTGGGAGGGATGTGAAGAGGGGAGCCCGCCGGGGCGCGTGGCAGGGAGGTGAAGAGGGGAGCCCGCCGGGGTGGGTGTGAAGGTGTTGAAGAGGGGAGCCCGCCGGGTTGGGAGAGAGGGAGGTGAAGAGGGGAGCCCGCTGGGGTGGGCGAGGAGGTGAAGAGGGGAGCCCCGCTGGGGTGGGCGAGGAGGTGAAGAGGAGAGCCCACTGGGATGGGGGGATGTAAAGGGAGCCCGCTGGGGTAGCGGAAGTGGTGAAGAGGGGAGAACGCTGGGGTGGGGGGGGGAGGTGAAGAGGGGAGCCCGCTGGGGTGGGGGGAGGTGAAGAGGGGAGCCCGCTGGGGTGGGGGGATGTGAAGAGGGGAGCCCGCTGGGGTGGGGGTTGTGAAGAGGGGAGCCCGCTGGGGTGGGGGGAGGTGGAGCCCGCTGGGGTGGGGGGGAGGTGAAGAGGGGAGCCCGCTGGGGTGGGGGGAGGTGAAGAGGGGAGCCCGCTGGGGTGGGGGGGAGGTGAAGAGGGGAGCCCGCTGGGGGGGGTTGGAGGGAGGAGAAGAGGGGAGCCCTCCGGTGTGGGTGGGAGGGAGGTGAAGAGGGGAGCCCGCTGGGTGGGTGGGAGGGAGGTGAAGAGGGGAGCCCGCCGGGGTGGGTGTGAAGGTGTTGAACAGGGGAGCCCGCCGGGTTGGGAGAGAGGGAGGGTGAAGAGGGGAGCCCGCTGGGGTGGGCGAGGAGGTGAAGAGGGGAGTCCGCTGGGGTGGGCGAGGAGGTGAAGAGGGGAGCCCGCTGGGGTGGGGGGGAGGTGAAGGGAGCCCGCTGGGGTGGGGGGGAGGTGAAGGGAGCCCGCTGGGGTAGGGGAAGTGGTGAAGAGGGGGAGCACGCTGGGGTGGGGGGAGGGGGGAGGTGAAGAGGGGAGCCCGCTGGGGTGGGGGGAGGTGAAGAGGGGTGCACGCTGGGGTGGGGGTAGGTGAAGAGGGGAGGCCCGCTGGGGTGGGGGGGAGGTAAAGGTGGAGCCCGCTGGGGTGAGGGGGGAGGTGAAGAGGGGAGCTCGCTGGGGTGGATGGGAGGAAGGTGAAGAGGGGAGCCCGCTGGAGTGGGTGGGAGGGAGTTGAAGAGGGGAGCCCGCCGGGGTGGGTGGGTGGGAGGTAAAGAGGCCAGCCCGCCGGGTTTGGTGGGAGGGAGGTGAAGAAGCGAGCCCGCCGGGGTGGGTCGGAGGGAGGTGAAGAGGGGAGCCCGCTGGAGTGGGTAGGAGGGAGGTGAAGTGGGGAGCCCGCCGGAGTGGGTGGGAAGGAGTGGAAGAGGGGAGCCCGCCGGGTTGGGTGGGAGGGAGGTGAAGAGGGGAGCCCGCTGGGATGGGTGGGAGGGAAGTGAAGAGGGGAGCCTGCTGGGGTGGGTAGGGGAGGTGAAGAGGGGAGCCCGATTGGTTAGGGGAGGAGGTGAAGAGGGGAGCCCGCTGGGTAGGGGAGGAGGTGAAGTGGGGAGCCTGCTGGGGTGGGAGGGAGGTGAAGAAGGGAGCCCGCTGCGGTGGGAGGTTGGTGAAGAGGGGAGCCTGCCGGGGAGGGTGGGAGGCAGGTGAAGAGGGGAGCCCGTCGGGGTGGGTGGGAAGCAGGTGAAGAGGGGAGCCCGTCGGGGTGGGTGGGAATGAGGTGAAGAGTGGAGCCCGCCGGGGTGGGGTGGGAATGAGGTGAAGAGTGGAGTCCTCCGGGGTGGGTGGGAGGAAGGTGGAGGGGAGCCCGCCGGGGTGGGTGGGAGTTGAAGAGGGGAGCCCGCTGGGGTGGGGGGGGAGGTGAAGGGAGGAGCCCGCTAGGGTGGGGGGGGGAGGTGAAGAGGGGAGCCCGCTGGGGTGGATGGGAGGGAGGTGAAGAGGGGAGCCCGCCGGTGAGGGCGGGATGGAGGTGAAGAGGGAAGCCAACAGGGGTGGGTGGGAGAGAGGAGAAGAGGGGAGCACGCCGGGGTGGGTGGGAGGGAGGTGAAGAGGTGAGCCTGCCGGAGTGGGTGGGAAAGAGGTGAAGAAGGGAGCCCGCCGGGCCTGGGAGGAAGAGAGGTTAAGAGGGGAGCCTGCCGGGGTGGGTTGGAGGGTGGTGAAGAGGGGAGCCAGCCGGGGTGGGTGGGAGGGAAGGGAAGAGGGGGAGCCCGCCGGTGAGGGTGGGAGGGAGTTGAAGAGGGGAGCCCGCCAGGGTGGGTGTGAGGGAGGTGAAGAGGAGAGCACGCCGGGGTTGGTGGGAGGGAGGTGAAGAGGGGAGCCCGCCGGGGTGGGTGGGAGGGAGGTGAAGAAGCGAGCCAGCCGAAGTGGGTGGGAAAGAGGTGAAGAGGGGAGCCCGCCGTGGTGGGTGGGAGGGAAGTGAAGAGGAGAGCCCGCAGGGGTGGGGGGTGATGAAGAGGGGAGACAGTGCGGTGGGGGGTGAAGTGAAGAGGGTAACCAGATGCAGTGGGGAGGGGGGAGGCAAAGAAAGAAGCCCACTGGGGTGGGGAAGGAGGTGAAGAGGGGAGCCCGCAAGGGTAGGGGAGGTGATGAAGAGGGGAGCCTGCTGGGGTGGGGGAGGAGGTGAAGAGGGGAGCCCAATGGGGTGGTGGGGGAGGTGAAGAGCAAAGCCCGCCGGTGTGGGTAGGAGGGACGTGAAGAGCGGAGCCCGCCGTGGTGGGTGAGGTGAAATCGGGAGCCCGCCGGGGTGGGAGGGAGGGAGGGAGGTGAAGAGGAGAGCCCGCCGGGGTGGGTGGGAGGGAGTTGAAGAAGGGAGCCCGCCGGGGTGGGTGGGTGGGAGGTGAAGAGGCTAGCCCGCCGGGTTGGTGGGAGGGAGGTGAAGAAGCGAGGCCGCCGGGGGTGGGTGGGAGGGAGGTGAAGAGGGGAGCCCGCCGGAGTGGGGTGGGAGGGAGGTGAAGTGGGGAGCCCGCCGGAGTGGGTGGGAGGGAGGTGAAGTCGGGAGCCCGCCGGAGTGGGGTGGGAGGAGTGGAAGAGGGGAGCCCGCCGGAGTGGGTGGGAGGGAGGTGAAGAGGAGAGCCCCCTGGGATGGGTGGGAGGGAAGTGAAGAGGGGAGCCCGCTGGGGTGGGTGGGAGGGAAGTGAAGAGGGGAGCCCGCTGTGGTGGGTGGGAGGGAAGTGAAGAGGGGAGCCCGCTGGGGAGGGTAGGGGAGGTGAAGAGGGGAGCCCGCTGGGTTAGGGGAGGAGGTGAAGAGGGGAGCCCGCTGGGGTAGGGGAGGAGGTGAAGTGGGGAGCCCGCTGGGGTGGGAGGGAGGTGAAGAAGGGAGCCCGCTGCGGTGGGAGGGAGGTGAAGAGGGGAGCCTGCCGGGGAGGGTGGGAGGCAGGTGAAGAGGGGAGCCCGTCGGGGTGGGTGGGAAGGAGGTGAAGAGTGGAGCCCGCCGGGGTGGGTTGGAGGGAGGTGAAGAGGGGAGCCCACCGGGGTGGGTGGGAGGGATGTGAAGAGGGGAGCCCGCCGGGGCGCGTGGCAGGGAGGTGAAGAGGGGAGCCCGCCGGGGTGGGTGTGAAGGTGTTGAAGAGGGGAGCCCGCCGGGTTGGGAGAGAGGGAGGTGAAGAGGGGAGCCCGCTGGGGTGGGCGAGGAGGTGAAGAGGGGAGCCCGCTGGGGTGGGCGAGGAGGTGAAGAGGAGAGCCCACTGGGATGGGGGGGGATGTAAAGGGAGCCCGCTGGGGTAGCGGAAGTGGTGAAGAGGGGAGAACGCTGGGGTGGGGGGGGGAGGTGAAGAGGGGAGCCCGCTGGGGTGGGGGGGAGGTGAAGAGGGGAGCCCGCTGGGGTGGGGGGATGTGAAGAGGGGAGCCCGCTGGGGTGGGGGGGGATGTGAAGAGGGGAGGCCCGCTGGGGTGGGGGGAGGTGGAGCCCGCTGGGGTGGGGGGAGGTGAAGAGGGGGAGCCCGCTGGGGTGGGGGGAGGTGAAGAGGGGAGCCCGCTGGGGTGGGGGGGAGGTGAAGAGGGGAGCCCTCCGGTGTGGGTGGGAGGGAGGTGAAGAGGGGAGCCCGCCTGGGTGGGTGGGAGGGAGGTGAAGAGGGGAGCCCGCCGGGGTGGGTGTGAAGGTGTTGAACAGGGGAGCCCGCCGGGTTGGGAGAGAGGGAGGTGAAGAGGGGAGCCCGCTGGGGTGGGCGAGGAGGTGAAGAGGGGGAGTCCGCTGGGGTGGGCGAGGAGGTGAAGAGGGGAGCCGCTGGGGTGGGGGGGAGGTGAAGGGAGCCCGCTGGGGTGGGGGGGAGGTGAAGGGAGCCCGCTGGGGTGGGGGGGAGGTGAAGGGAGCCCGCTGGGGTAGGGGAAGTGGTGAAGAGGGGAGCACGCTGGGGTGGGGGGAGGGGGGAGGTGAAGAGGGGAGCCCGCTGGGGTGGGGGGAGGTGAAGAGGGGTGCACGCTGGGGTGGGGGTAGGTGAAGAGGGGAGCCCGCTGGGGTGGGGGGGGAGGTAAAGGTGGAGCCCGCTGGGGTGAGGGGGGAGGTGAAGAGGGGAGCTCGCTGGGGTGGATGGGAGGAAGGTGAAGAGGGGAGCCCGCCGTAGTGGGTGGGAGGGAGTTGAAGAGGGGAGCCCGCCGGGGTGGGTGGGTGGGAGGTAAAGAGGCCAGCCCGCCGGGTTTGGTGGGAGGGAGGTGAAGAAGCGAGCCCGCCGGGGTGGGTCGGAGGGAGGTGAAGAGGGGAGCCCGCCGGAGTGGGTAGGAGGGAGGTGAAGTGGGGAGCCCGCCGGAGTGGGTGGAAGGAGTGGAAGAGGGGAGCCCGCCGGGTTGGGTGGGAGGGAGGTGAAGAGGGGAGCCCGCTGGGATGGGTGGGAGGGAAGTGAAGAGGGGAGCCTGCTGGGGTGGGTAGGGGAGGTGAAGAGGGGAGCCCGATTGGTTAGGGGAGGAGGTGAAGAGGGGAGCCCGCTGGGGTAGGGGAGGAGGTGAAGTGGGGAGCCTGCTGGGGTGGGAGGGAGGTGAAGAAGGGAGCCCGCTGCGGTGGGAGGTTGGTGAAGAGGGGAGCCTGCCGGGGAGGGTGGGAGGCAGGTGAAGAGGGGAGCCCGTCGGGGTGGGTGGGAAGCAGGTGAAGAGGGGAGCCCATCGGGGTGGGTGGGAATGAGGTGAAGAGTGGAGCCCGCCGGGGTGGGTGGGAATGAGGTGAAGAGTGGAGTCCTCCGGGGTGGGTGGGAGGAAGGTGGAGGGGAGCCCGCCGGGGTGGGGTGGGAGTTGAAGAGGGGAGCCCGCTGGGGTGGGGGGGGAGGTGAAGGGGGGAGCCCGCTAGGGTGGGGGGGGGGGGAGGTGAAGAGGGGAGCCCGCTGGGGTGGATGGGAGGGAGGTGAAGAGGGGAGCCCGCCGGTGAGGGCGGGATGGAGGTGAAGAGGGAAGCCAACAGGGGTGGGTGGGAGAGAGGAGAAGAGGGGAGCACGCCGGGGGTGGGTGGGAGGGAGGTGAAGAGGTGAGCCTGCCGGAGTGGGTGGGAAAGAGGTGAAGAAGGGAGCCCGCCGGGCTGGGAGGAAGAGAGGTTAAGAGGGGAGCCTGCCGGGGTGGGTTGGAGGGTGGTGAAGAGGGGAGCCAGCCGGGGTGGGTGGGAGGGAAGGGAAGAGGGGAGCCCGCCGGTGAGGGTGGGAGGGAGTTGAAGAGGGGAGCCCGCCAGGGTGGGTGTGAGGGAGGTGAAGAGGAGAGCACGCCGGGGTTGGTGGGAGGGAGGTGAAGAGGGGAGCCCGCCGGGGTGGGTGGGAGGGAGGTGAAGAAGCGAGCCAGCCGAAGTGGGTGGGAAAGAGGTGAAGAGGGGAGCCCGCCGTGGTGGGTGGGAGGGAAGTGAAGAGGAGAGCCCGCAGGGGTGGGGGTGATGAAGAGGGGAGACAGTGCGGTGGGGGGTGAAGTGAAGAGGGTAACCAGATGCAGTGGGGAGGGGGGAGGCAAAGAAAGAAGCCCACTGGGGTGGGGAAGGAGGTGAAGAAGGGAGCCCGCAAGGGTAGGGGAGGTGATGAAGAGGGGAGCCTGCTGGGGTGGGGGAGGAGGTGAAGAGGGGAGCCCAATGGGGTGGTGGGGAGGTGAAGAGCAAAGCCCGCCGGTGTGGGTAGGAGGGACGTGAAGAGCGGAGCCCGCCGTGGTGGGTGAGGTGAAATCGGGAGCCCGCCGGGGTGGGAGGGAGGGAGGGAGGTGAAGAGGAGAGCCCGCCGGGGTGGGTGGGAGGGAGTTGAAGAAGGGAGCCCGCCGGGGTGGGTGGGTGGGAGGTGAAGAGGCTAGCCCGCCGGGTTGGTGGGAGGGAGGTGAAGAAGCGAGGCCGCCGGGGGTGGGTGGGAGGGAGGTGAAGAGGGGAGCCCGCCGGAGTGGGTGGGAGGAGGTGAAGTGCGGAGCCCGCCAGGGTGGGTGGGTGGGAGGTGAAGAGGGGGGGCCCGCCGGGGTGGGTGAGAGGGAGGTGAAATGGGGAGCCCGCCGGGGTGGGTGGAGGGAAGTGAAGAGTGGAGCCCGCCGGGGGTGTGTGGGAGAGAGGTGAAGAGGGGAGCCCGCCGGGGTGGGTGAGAGGGAGATGAAGAGGGGATCCCGCCGGGGTGGGTGGGGGAGGTGAAGAGGAGAGCTCAATGGGGTAGGGGAGGAGGTGAAGTGGGGAGCCTGCTGGGGTGGGAGGGAGGTGAAGAAGGGTGTGCGCTGGGGTGGGAGGGAGGTGAAGAGGGGAGCCTGCCGTGGAGGGTGGGAGGCAGGTGAAGAGGGGAGCCCGTCGGGGTGGGTGGGAAGGAGGTGGAGTGGAGCCCGCCGGGGTGGGTTGGAGGGAGGTGAAGAGGGGAGCCCTCCGGGGTGGGTGGGAGGGAGGTGAAGAGGGGAGCCCGCCTGGGTGGGTGGGAGGGAGGTGAAGAGGGGAGCCCGCCGGGGTGGGTGTGAAGGTGTTGAACAAGGGAGCCCGCCGGGTTGGGAGAGAGGGAGGTGAAGAGGGGAGCCCGCTGGGGTGGGCGAGGAGGTGAAGAGGGGAGCCCGCTGGGGTGGGCGAGGAGGTGAAGAGGGGAGCCCGCTGGGGTGGGCGAGGAGGTGAAGAGGGGAGCCCGCTGGGGTGGGGGGAGGTGAAGAGGGGAGCCCGCTGGGGTGGGGGGGAGGTGAAGAGGGGAGCCGGCTGGGGTGGGGTGGGAGGTGAAGGGGGGAGCCAGCTGGGGTGGGGGGGGGAGGTGAAGAGGGGAGCTCGCTGGGGTGGATGGGAGGAAGGTGAAGAGGGGAGCCCGCCGGTGAGGGCGGGATGGAGGTGAAGAGGGAAGCCAACAGGGGTGGGCGGGAGGGAGGAGAAGAGGGGAGCCCGCCGGGGTGGGTGGGAGGGAGGTGGAGGTGAGCCTGCCGGAGTGGGTGGGAAAGAGGTGAAGAAGGGAGCCCGCTGGGCTGGGAGGGAGAGAGGTTAAGAGGGGAGCCTGCGGGGGTGGGTTGGAGGCTGGTGAAGAGGGGAGCCAGCCGGGGTGGGTGGGAGGGAAGGGAAGAGGGTAGCCCGCCGGTGAGGGTGGGAGGGAGTTGAAGAGGGGAGCCCGCCGGGCTGGGAGGGAGGGAGGTGAAGAGGGGAGCCCGCCAGGGTGGGTGGGAGGGAGGTGAAGAAGCGAGCCAGCCGAAGTGGGTGGGAAAGAGGTGAAGAGGGGAGCCCGCCATGGTGGGTGGGAGGGAGGTGAAGAGGCGAGCCCGCAGGGGTGGGGGGTGATGAAGAGGGGAGACAGTGGGGTGGGGGGGTGAGGTGAAGAGGGTAACCACATGCAGTGGGGGGGGGGGAGGCAAAGAAAGAAGCCCACTGGGGTGGGGAAGGAGGTGAAGAGGGGAGCCCGCAAGGGTAGGGGAGGTGATGAAGAGGGGAGCCTGCTGGGGTGGGGGAGGAGCCCAATGGGGTGGTGGGGGAGTTGAAGAGCAAAGCCCGCCGGTGTGGGTGGGAGGGACGTGAAGAGCGGAGCCCGCCGGGGTGGGTGAGGTGAAATGGGGAGCCCGCCGGGGTGGGAGGGAGGGAGGTGTAGAGGGGAGCCCGCCGGGGTGGGTGGAAGGGAGTTGAACAGGGGAGCCCGCCGGGGTGGGTGGGTGGGAGGTGAAGAGGCCAGCCCGCCGGGTTGGTGGGAGGGAGGTGAAGAAGCGAGCCCGCCGGGGGTGGGTGGGAGGGAGGTGAAGAGGGGAGCCCGCCGGAGTGGGTGGGAGGGAGTTGAAGAGGGGAGCCCGCCGGGGTGGGTGGGTGGGAGGTGAAGAGGCCAGCCCGCCGGGGTTGGTGGGAGGTGAAAAAGCGAGCCCGCCGGGGTGGGTGGGAGGGAGGTGAAGAGGGGAGCCCGCTGGGGTGGGGGGAGGTGAAGAGGGGAGCCCGCTGGGGTGGGGGGAGGTGAAGAGGGGAGCCCGCTGGGGTGGGGGGGAGGTGAAGAGGGGAGCCCGCTGGGGTGGGTTGGAGGGAGGTGAAGAGGGGAGCCCTCCGGTGTGGGTGGGAGGGAGGTGAAGACGGGAGCCCGCCTGGGTGGGTGGGAGGGAGGTGAAGAGGGGAGCCCGCCGGGGTGGGTGTGAAGGTGTTGAACAGGGGAGCCCGCCGGGTTGGGACAGAGGGAGGTGAAGAGGGGAGCCCGCTGGGGTGGGTGAGGAGGTGAAGAGGGGAGCCCGCTGGGGTGGGCGAAGAGGTGAAGAGGGGAGCCCGCTGGGGTGGGGGGGAGGTGAAGGGAGCCCGCTGGGGTAGGGGAAGTGGTGAAGAGGGGAGCACGCTGGGGTGGGGGGAGGGGGGAGGTGAAGAGGGGAGCCCGCTGGGGTGGGGGGAGGTGAAGAGGGGAGCACGGTGGGGTGGGGGTAGGTGAAGAGGGGAGCCCGCTGGGGTGGGGGGGAGGTGAAGAGGGGAGCCCGCTGGGGTGGGGGGGAGGTGAAGAGGGGAGCCCGCTGGGGTCAGGGGGGAGGTGAAGAGGGGAACTCGCTGGGGTGGATAGGAGGAAGGTGAAGAGGGGAGCCCGCCGGAGTGGGTGGGAGGGAGTTGAAGAGGGGAGCCCGCCGGGGTGGGTGGGTGGGAGGTAAAGAGGCCAGCTCGCCGGGGTTGGTTGGAGGGAGGTGAAGAAGCGAGCCCGCCGGGGTGGGTCGGAGGGAGGTGAAGAGGGGAGCCCGCCGGAGTGGGTAGGAGGGAGGTGAAGTGGGGAGCCCGCCGGAGTGGGTGGAAGGAGTGGAAGAGGGGAGCCCGCCGGGTTGGGTGGGAGGGAGGTGAAGAGGGGAGCCCGCTGGGATGGGTGGGAGGGAAGTGAAGAGGGGAGCCCGCTGGGGTGGGTAGGGGAGGTGAAGAGGGGAGCCCGCTTGGTTAGGGGAGGAGGTGAAGAGGGGAGCCCGCTGGGGTAGGGGAGGAGGTGAAGTGGGGAGCCTGCTGGGGTGGGAGGGAGGTGAAGAAGGGAGCCCGCTGCGGTGGGAGGTTGGTGAAGAGGGGAGCCTGCCGGGGAGGGTGGGAGGCAGGTGAAGAGGGGAGCCCGTCGGGGAGGGTGGGAAGCAGGTGAAGAGGGGAGCCCGTCGGGTTGGGTGGGAATGAGGTGAAGAGTGGAGCCCGTCGGGGTGGGTTGGAAGGAGGTGAAGAGGGGAGCCCTCCGGGGTGGGTGGGAGGAAGGTGGAGGGGAGCCCGCCGGGGTGGGTGGGAGTTGAAGAGGGGAGCCCGCTGGGGTGGGGGGGGAGGTGAAGGGGGGAGCCCGCTGGGGTGGGGGGGGAGGTGAAGAGGGGAGCCCGCTGGGGTGGATGGGAGGGAGGTGAAGAGGGGAGCCCGCCGGTGAGGGCGGGATGGAGGTGAAGAGGGAAGCCAACAGGGGTGGGTGGGAGGGAGGAGAAGAGGGGAGCCCGCCGGGGTGGGTGGGAGGGAGGTGAAGAGGTGAGCCCGCTGGGGTGGGTGAGGAGGTGAAGAGGGGAGCCCGCTGGGGTGGGCGAGGAGGTGAAGAGGGGAGCCCGCTGGGGTGGGGGGGAGGTGAAGGGAGCCCGCTGGGGTAGGGGAAGTGGTGAAGAGGGGAGCACGCTGGGGTGGGGGGAGGGGGGAGGTGAAGAGGGGAGCCCGCTGGGGTGGGGGGAGGTGAAGAGGGGAGCACGGTGGGGTGGAGGTAGGTGAAGAGGGGAGCCCGCTGGGGTGGGGGGGAGGTGAAGAGGGGAGCCCGCTGGGGTCAGGGGGGAGGTGAAGAGGGGAACTCGCTGGGGTGGATAGGAGGAAGGTGAAGAGGGGAGCCCGCCGGAGTGGGTGGGAGGGAGTTGAAGAGGGGAGCCCGCCGGGGTGGGTGGGTGGGAGGTAAAGAGGCCAGCTCGCCGGGGTTGGTTGGAGGGAGGTGAAGAAGCGAGCCCGCCGGGGTGGGTCGGAGGGAGGTGAAGAGGGGAGCCCGCCGGAGTGGGTAGGAGGGAGGTGAAGTGGGGAGCCCGCCGGAGTGGGTGGAAGGAGTGGAAGAGGGGAGCCCGCCGGGTTGGGTGGGAGGGAGGTGAAGAGGGAAGCCAACAGGGGTGGGTGGGAGGGAGGAGAAGAGGGGAGCCCGCCGGGGTGGGTGGGAGGGAGGTGAAGAGGTGAGCCCGCTGGGGTGGGCGAGGAGGTGAAGAGGGGAGCCCGCTGGGGTGGGCGAGGAGGTGAAGAGGGGAGCCCGCTGGGGTGGGGGGGAGGTGAAGGGAGCCCGCTGGGGTAGGGGAAGTGGTGAAGAGGGGAGCACGCTGGGGTGGGGGGAGGGGGGAGGTGAAGAGGGGAGCCCGCTGGGGTGGGGGGAGGTGAAGAGGGGAGCACGGTGGGGTGGGGGTAGGTGAAGAGGGGAGCCCGCTGGGGTGGGGGGGAGGTGAAGAGGGGAGCCCGCTGGGGTCAGGGGGGAGGTGAAGAGGGGAACTCGCTGGGGTGGATAGGAGGAAGGTGAAGAGGGGAGCCCGCCGGAGTGGGTGGGAGGGAGTTGAAGAGGGGAGCCCGCCGGGGTGGGTGGGTGGGAGGTAAAGAGGCCAGCTCGCCGGGGTTGGTTGGAGGGAGGTGAAGAAGCGAGCCCGCCGGGGTGGGTCGGAGGGAGGTGAAGAGGGGAGCCCGCCGGAGTGGGTAGGAGGGAGGTGAAGTGGGGAGCCCGCCGGAGTGGGTGGAAGGAGTGGAAGAGGGGAGCCCGCCGGGTTGGGTGGGAGGGAGGTGAAGAGGGGAGCCCGCTGGGATGGGTGGGAGGGAAGTGAAGAGGGGAGCCCGCTGGGGTGGGTAGGGGAGGTGAAGAGGGGAGCCCGCTTGGTTAGGGGAGGAGGTGAAGAGGGGAGCCCGCTGGGGTAGGGGAGGAGGTGAAGTGGGGAGCCTGCTGGGGTGGGAGGGAGGTGAAGAAGGGAGCCCGCTGCGGTGGGAGGTTGGTGAAGAGGGGAGCCTGCCGGGGAGGGTGGGAGGCAGGTGAAGAGGGGAGCCCGTCGGGGAGGGTGGGAAGCAGGTGAAGAGGGGAGCCCGTCGGGTTGGGTGGGAATGAGGTGAAGAGTGGAGCCCGTCGGGGTGGGTTGGAGGGAGGTGAAGAGGGGAGCCCTCCGGGGTGGGTGGGAGGAAGGTGGAGGGGAGCCCGCCGGGGTGGGTGGGAGTTGAAGAGGGGAGCCCGCTGGGGTGGGGGGGGAGGTGAAGGGGGGAGCCCGCTGGGGTGGGGGGGGAGGTGAAGAGGGGAGCCCGCTGGGGTGGATGGGAGGGAGGTGAAGAGGGGAGCCCGCCGGTGAGGGCGGGATGGAGGTGAAGAGGGAAGCCAACAGGGGTGGGTGGGAGGGAGGAGAAGAGGGGAGCCCGCCGGGGTGGGTGGGAGGGAGGTGAAGAGGTGAGCCTGCCGGAGTGGGTGGGAAAGAGGTGAAGAAGGGAGCCCGCCGGGCTGGGAGGAAGAGAGGTTAAGAGGGGAGCCTGCCGGGGTGGGTTGGAGGGTGGTGAAGAGGGGAGCCAGCCGGGGTGGGTGGGAGGGAAGGGAAGAGGGGAGCCCGCCGGTGAGGGTGGGAGGGAGTTGAAGAGGGGAGCCCGCCAGGGTGGGTGTGAGGGAGGTGAAGAGGAGAGCCCGCCGGGGTTGGTGGGAGGGAGGTGAAGAGGGGAGCCCGCCAGGGTGGGTGGGAGGGAGGTGAAGAAGCGAGCCAGCCGAAGTGGGTGGGAAAGAGGTGAAGAGGGGAGCCCGCCGTGGTGGGTGGGAGGGAAGTGAAAAGGAGAGCCCGCAGGGGTGGGGGGTGATGAAGAGGGGAGACAGTGGGGTGGGGGGTGAGGTGAAGAGGGTAACCAGATGCAGTGGGGAGGGGGGAGGTAAAGAAAGAAGCCCACTGGGGTGGGGAAGGAGGTGAAGAGGGGAGCCCGCAAGGGTAGGGGAGGTGATGAAGAGGGGAGCCTGCTGGGGTGGGGGGAGGAGGTGAAGAGGGGAGCCCAATGGGGTGGTGGGGGAGGTGAAGAGCAAAGCCCGCCGGTGTGGGTAGGAGGGACGTGAAGAGCGGAGCCCGCCGTGGTGGGTGAGGTGAAATGGGGAGCCCGCCGGGGTGGGAGGGAGGGAGGGAGGTGAAGAGGAGAGCCCGCCGGGGTGGGTGGGAGGGAGTTGAAGAGGGGAGCCCGCCGGGGTGGGTGGGTGGGAGGTGAAGAGGCCAGCCCGCCGGGTTGGTGGGAGGGAGGTGAAGAAGCGAGGCCGCCGGGGGTGGGTGGGAGGGAGGTGAAGAGGGGAGCCCGCCGGAGTGGGTGGGAGGGAGGTGAAGTGGGGAGCCCGCCGGAGTGGGTGGGAGGGAGGTGAAGTCGGGAGCCCGCCGGAGTGGGTGGGAGGAGTGGAAGAGGGGAGCCCGCCGGAGTGGGTGGGAGGGAGGTGAAGAGGAGAGCCCCCTGGGATGGGTGGGAGGGAAGTGAAGAGGGGAGCCCGCTGGGGTGGGTGGGAGGGAAGTGAACAGGGGAGCCCGCTGTGGTGGGTGGGAGGGAAGTGAAGAGGGGAGCCCGCTGGGGTGGGTGGGGGAGGTGAAGAGGGGAGCCCGCTGGGGTAGGGGAGGAGGTGAAGAAGGGAGCCCGCTGGGGTAGGGGAGGAGGTGAAGAGGGGAGCCCGCTGGGGTACGGGAGGAGGTGAAGAGGGGAGCCCGCTGGGGTAGGGGAGGAGGTGAAGTGGGGAGCCTGCCGGGAAGGGTGGGAGGCAGGTGAAGAGGGGAGCCCGTCGGGGTGGGTGGGAAGGAGGTGAAGAGTGGAGCCCGCTGGGGTGGGTTGGAGGGAGGTGAAGAGGGGAGCCCTCCGGGGTGGGTGGGAGGGAGGTGAAGAGGGGAGCCCGCCGGGGTGGGTGGAAGGGAGGTGAAGAGGGGAGTCCGCCGGGGTGGGTGTGAAGGTGTTGAAGAGGGGAGCCCGCCGGGTTGGGAGAGAGGGAGGTGAAGAGGGGAGCCCGCTGGGGTGGTCGAGGAGGTGAAGAGGGGAGCCCGCTGGGGTGGGCGAGGAGGTGAAGAGCGGAGCCCACTGGGGTGGGCGAGGAGGTGAAGAGGGGAGCACGCTAGGGTGGGGGGGGGGTGGTGAAGAGGGGAGCCCGCTGGGGTGGGGGGAGGTGAAGAGGGGAGCCCGCTGGGGTGGGGGGAGGTGAAGAGGGGAGCCCGCTGGGGTGGGGGGGAGGTGAAGAGGGGAGACCGCTGGGGTGGGGGGAGAGGTGAAGGGGGGATCCCGCTGGGGTGGGGGGGGGGGGGAGTTGAAGAGGGGAGCCCGCTGGGGTGGGGGGGAGGTGAAGAGGGGAGCCCGCTGGGGTGGAGGGGGAGGTGAAGAGGGGAGCACACTGGGGTGGGGGGGTGTTGAAGAGGAGAGCCTGCTGGGGTGGGGGGGGAAGGAGAGGAGGGGAGCTCAGTGGGGTGGGGGGGAATGGGAAGAGGGGAGCCCACTGGGGTGGGGGGTGATGAAGAGGGGAGCACGCCGGGGTGTGTGGGAGGGAGGTGAAGAGGGGAACACGCCGGCGTGTGGGGAGGGAGGTGAAGAGGGGAGCCCAATGGGGTGGGGGGCGAGGTGAAGAGCGAAGCCCAACGGTGTGGGTGGGAGAGACGTGAAGAGCGGAGCCCGCCGGGGTGGGTGAGGTGAAATGGGGAGCCCGCCGGGGTGGGAGGGAGCGAGGTGAAGAGGAGAGCCCGCCGGGATGGGTGGGAGGGAGGTGAAGAGGGGAGCCCGCCGGGGTGGGTGGGTGGGAGGTGAAGAGGCCAGCCCGCTGGGGTTGGTGGGAGGGAGGTGAAGAAGCGAGCCCGCCGGGGTGGGTGGGAGGGAGGTGAAGAGGGGAGCCCGCTGGGATGGGTGGGAGGGAAGTGAAGAGGGGAGCCCGCTGGGGTGGGGGGGGGAGGTGAAGAGGGGAGCCCACTGGTGTGGGCGGGGCAGTGGTGAAGAGAGGAGACCGCTGGGGTGGGGGGGGGGAGGTGAAGAGGGGAGCCCGCTGGGGTAGGGGAGGAGGTGAAGAGGGGAGCCCGCTGGGGTAGGGGAGAAGGTGAAGAGGGGAGCCTGCTGGGGTGGGGGAGGAGGTGAAGAGGGGAGCCCAATGGGGTGGTGGGGGAGGTGAAGAGCGAAGCCCACCGGTGTGGGTGGGAGGGACGTGGAGCCCGCCGGGGTGGGTGAGGTGAAATGGGGAGCCCGCCGGGATGGGAGGGAGGGAGGTGAAGAGGGAAACCAGCAGGGGTGGGCGGGAGGGAGGTTAAGAGGGGGGCCCGCCGGGGTGGGCGGGAGGGAGGTGAAGATGGTAGCCCGCCGGGGTGGGCGGGAGGGAGGTGAAGAGGGTAGCCCGTCGGGGTGAATGGGAGGGAGGTGAAGAGGGGAGCCAGCCGGTGTGGGCAGGAGGGAGGTGAAGAGTGAAGCCAACAGCGGTGGGCGGGAGGGAGGTGAAGAGGGGAGCCCGCCGGGGTGGGTGGGAGGGAGGTGAAGAGGGGAACCCGCCGGGGTGGGTGGGAGGGAGGTGAAGAGGGGAACCCGCCGGGGTGGATGAGAGGTGAAGAGAGAGCCCGCCGGGGTGGGTGGGAGGGAGGTGAAGAGTGGAGCCCGCCAGGGTGGGTGGGAGGGAGGTGAAGAGGGGAGCCCGCCAGGGTGGGTGGGAGGGAGATGAAGTGCGGAACCCGCCAGGGTGGGTGGGTGGGAGGTGAAGAGGGGGGCCCGCCGGGGTGGGTGAGAGGGAGGTGAAATGGGGAGCCCGCCGGGGTGGGTGGGAGGGAAGTGAAGAGTGGAGCCCGCCGGGGGTGTGTGGGAGAGAGGTGAAGAGGGGAGCCCGCCGGGGTGGGTGAGAGGGAGGTGAAGAGGGGAGCCCGCCGGGGTGGGTCAGAGGGAGATGAAGAGGGGAGCCCGCCGGGGTGGGTGGGGGAGGTGAAGAGGAGAGCGCAATGGGGTAGGGGAGGAGTTGAAGTGGGGAGCCTGCTGGGGTGGGAGGGAGGTGAAGAAGGGTGCGCGCTGGGGTGGGAGGGAGGTGAAGAGGGGAGCCTGCCGGGGAGGGTGGGAGGCAGGTGAAGAGGGGAGCCCGTCGGGTGGGTGGGAAGGAGGTGAAGAGTGGAGCCCGCCGGGGTGGGTTGGAGGGAGGTGAAGAGGGGAGCCCTCCGGGGTGGGTGGGAGGGAGGTGAAGAGGGGAGCCCGCCTGGGTGGGTGGGAGAGAGGTGAAGAGGAGATCGCCGGGGTGGGTGTGAAGGTGTTGAAGAGGGGAGCCCGCCGGGTTGGGAGAGAGGAAGGTGAAGAGGGTAGCCCGCTGGGGTGGGCGAGGAGGTGAAGAGGGGAGCCCGCTGGGGTGGGCGAGGAGGTGAAGAGGGGAGACCGCTGGGGTGGGGGGAGGTGAAGAGGGGAGCCCGCTGGGGTGGGGGGGAGGTGAAGAGGGGAGCCCGCTGGGGAGGGTAGGGGAGGTGAAGAGGGGAGCCCGCTGGGTTAGGGAGGAGGTGAAGAGGGGAGCCCGCTGGGTAGGGGAGGAGGTGAAGTGGGGAGCCCGCTGGGGTGGGAGGGAGGTGAAGAAGGGAGCCCGCTGCGGTGGGAGGGAGGTGAAGAGGGGAGCCTGCCGGGGAGGGTGGGAGGCAGGTGAAGAGGGGAGCCCGTCGGGGTGGGTGGGAAGGAGGTGAAGAGTGGAGCCCGCCGGGGTGGGTTGGAGGGAGGTGAAGAGGGGAGCCCACCGGGGTGGGTGGGAGGGATGTGAAGAGGGGAGCCCGCCGGGGCGCGTGGCAGGGAGGTGAAGAGGGGAGCCCGCCGGGGTGGGTGTGAAGGTGTTGAAGAGGGGAGCCCGCCGGGTTGGGAGAGAGGGAGGTGAAGAGGGGAGCCCGCTGGGGTGGGCGAGGAGGTGAAGAGGGGAGCCCGCTGGGGTGGGCGAGGAGGTGAAGAGGAGAGCCCACTGGGATGGGGGGGATGTAAAGGGAGCCCGCTGGGTAGCGGAAGTGGTGAAGAGGGGAGAACGCTGGGGTGGGGGGGGGAGGTGAAGAGGGGAGCCCGCTGGGGTGGGGGGAGGTGAAGAGGGGAGCCCGCTGGGGTGGGGGGATGTGAAGAGGGGAGCCCGCTGGGGTGGGGGGAGGTGGAGCCCGCTGGGGTGGGGGGAGGTGAAGAGGGAGCCCGCTGGGGTGGGGGGAGGTGAAGAGGGGAGCCCGCTGGGGTGGGGGGGAGGTGAAGAGGGGAGCCCGCTGGGGGGGTTGGAGGGAGGTGAAGAGGGGAGCCCTCCGGTGTGGGTGGGAGGGAGGTGAAGAGGGGAGCCCGCCTGGGTGGGTGGGAGGGAGGTGAAGAGGGGAGCCCGCCGGGGTGGGTGTGAAGGTGTTGAACAGGGGAGCCCGCCGGGTTGGGAGAGAGGGAGGTGAAGAGGGGAGCCCGCTGGGGTGGGCGAGGAGGTGAAGAGGGGAGTCCGCTGGGGTGGGCGAGGAGGTGAAGAGGGGAGCCGCTGGGGTGGGGGGGAGGTGAAGGGAGCCCGCTGGGGTGGGGGGGAGGTGAAGGGAGCCCGCTGGGGTAGGGGAAGTGGTGAAGAGGGGAGCACGCTGGGGTGGGGGGAGGGGGGAGGTGAAGAGGGGAGCCCGCTGGGGTGGGGGGAGGTGAAGAGGGGTGCACGCTGGGGTGGGGGTAGGTGAAGAGGGGAGCCCGCTGGGGTGGGGGGGAGGTAAAGGTGGAGCCCGCTGGGTGAGGGGGGAGGTGAAGAGGGGAGCTCGCTGGGGTGGATGGGAGGAAGGTGAAGAGGGGAGCCCGCCGGAGTGGGTGGGAGGGAGTTGAAGAGGGGAGCCCGCCGGGGTGGGTGGGTGGGAGGTAAAGAGGCCAGCCCGCCGGGTTTGGTGGGAGGGAGGTGAAGAAGCGAGCCCGCCGGGGTGGGTCGGAGGGAGGTGAAGAGGGGAGCCCGCCGGAGTGGGTAGGAGGGAGGTGAAGTGGGGAGCCCGCCGGAGTGGGTGGAAGGAGTGGAAGAGGGGAGCCCGCCGGGTTGGGTGGGAGGGAGGTGAAGAGGGGAGCCCGCTGGGATGGGTGGGAGGGAAGTGAAGAGGGGAGCCTGCTGGGGTGGGTAGGGGAGGTGAAGAGGGGAGCCCGATTGGTTAGGGAGGAGGTTTTGTTAGTGTGGAGGAGGTGAAGAGGGGAGCCCGCTGGGGTAGGGGAGGAGGTGAAGTGGGGAGCCTGCTGGGGTGGGAGGGAGGTGAAGAAGGGAGCCCGCTGCGGTGGGAGGTTGGTGAAGAGGGGAGCCTGCCGGGGAGGGTGGGAGGCAGGTGAAGAGGGGAGCCCGTCGGGGTGGGTGGGAAGCAGGTGAAGAGGGGAGCCCGTCGGGGTGGGTGGGAATGAGGTGAAGAGTGGAGCCCGCCGGGGTGGGTGGGAATGAGGTGAAGAGTGGAGTCCTCCGGGGTGGGTGGGAGGAAGGTGGAGGGGAGCCCGCCGGGGTGGGTGGGAGTTGAAGAGGGGAGCCCGCTGGGGTGGGGGGGGAGGTGAAGGGGGGAGCCCGCTAGGGTGGGGGGGGAGGTGAAGAGGGGAGCCCGCTGGGGTGGATGGGAGGGAGGTGAAGAGGGGAGCCCGCCGGTGAGGGCGGGATGGAGGTGAAGAGGGAAGCCAACAGGGGTGGGTGGGAGAGAGGAGAAGAGGGGAGCACGCCGGGGTGGGTGGGAGGGAGGTGAAGAGGTGAGCCTGCCGGAGTGGGTGGGAAAGAGGTGAAGAAGGGAGCCGCCGGGCTGGGAGGAAGAGAGGTTAAGAGGGGAGCCTGCCGGGGTGGGTTGGAGGGTGGTGAAGAGGGGAGCCAGCCGGGGTGGGTGGGAGGGAAGGGAAGAGGGGAGCCCGCCGGTGAGGGTGGGAGGGAGTTGAAGAGGGGAGCCCGCCAGGGTGGGTGTGAGGGAGGTGAAGAGGAGAGCACGCCGGGGTTGGTGGGAGGGAGGTGAAGAGGGGAGCCCGCCGGGGTGGGTGGGAGGGAGGTGAAGAAGCGAGCCAGCCGAAGTGGGTGGGAAAGAGGTGAAGAGGGGAGCCCGCCGTGGTGGGTGGGAGGGAAGTGAAGAGGAGAGCCCGCAGGGGTGGGGGGTGATGAAGAGGGGAGACAGTGCGGTGGGGGGTGAAGTGAAGAGGGTAACCAGATGCAGTGGGGAGGGGGGGAGGCAAAGAAAGAAGCCCACTGGGGTGGGGAAGGAGGTGAAGAGGGGAGCCCGCAAGGGTAGGGGAGGTGATGAAGAGGGGAGCCTGCTGGGGTGGGGGAGGAGGTGAAGAGGGGAGCCCAATGGGGTGGTGGGGGAGGTGAAGAGCAAAGCCCGCCGGTGTGGGTAGGAGGGACGTGAAGAGCGGAGCCCGCCGTGGTGGGTGAGGTGAAATCGGGAGCCCGCCGGGTGGGAGGGAGGGAGGGAGGTGAAGAGGAGAGCCCGCCGGGGTGGGTGGGAGGGAGTTGAAGAAGGGAGCCCGCCGGGGTGGGTGGGTGGGAGGTGAAGAGGCTAGCCCGCCGGGTTGGTGGGAGGGAGGTGAAGAAGCGAGGCCGCCGGGGGTGGGTGGGAGGGAGGTGAAGAGGGGAGCCCGCCGGAGTGGGTGGGAGGGAGGTGAAGTGGGGAGCCCGCCGGAGTGGGTGGGAGGGAGGTGAAGTCGGGAGCCCGCCGGAGTGGGTGGGAGGAGTGGAAGAGGGGAGCCCGCCGGAGTTGGTGGGAGGGAGGTGAAGAGGAGAGCCCCCTGGGATGGGTGGGAGGGAAGTGAAGAGGGGAGCCCGCTGGGGTGGGTGGGAGGGAAGTGAAGAGGGGAGCCCGCTGTGGTGGGTGGGAGGGAAGTGAAGAGGGGAGCCCGCTGGGGTGGGTGGGGGAGGTGAAGAGGGGAGCCCGCTGGGGTAGGGGAGGAGGTGAAGAAGGGAGCCCGCTGGGGTAGGGGAGGAGGTGAAGAGGGGAGCCCGCTGGGGTAGGGGAGGAGGTGAAGAGGGGATCCCGCTGGGGTAGGGGAGGAGGTGAAGAGGGGAGACCGCTGGGGTAGGGGAGGAGGTGAAGAGGGAGACCGCTGGGATGGGGGGAGGTGAAGAGGGGAGGCCCGCTGGGGTGGGGGGGAGGTGAAGAGGGGAGCCCGCTGGGGTGGGGTGGGAGGTGAAGGGGGGAACCCGCTGGGGTGGGGGGGGGAGGTGAAGAGGGGAGCTCGCTGGGGTGGATGGGAGGAAGGTGAAGAGGGGAGCCCGCCGGTGAGGGCGGGATGGAGGTGAAGAGGGAAGCCAACAGGGGTGGGCGGGAGGGAGGAGAAGAGGGGAGCCCGCCGGGGGTGGGTGGGAGGGAGGTGGAGGTGAGCCTGCCGCAGTGGGTGGGAAAGAGGTGAAGAAGGGAGCCCGCCGGGCTGGGAGGGAGAGAGGTTAAGAGGGGAGCCTGCGGGGGTGGGTTGGAGGCTGGTGAAGAGGGGAGCCAGCCGGGGTGGGTGGGAGGGAAGGGAAGAGGGGAGCCCGCCGGTGAGGGTGGGAGGGAGTTGAAGAGGGGAGCCCGCCGGGCTGGGAGGGAGGGAGGTGAAGAGGGGAGCCCACCAGGGTGGGTGGGAGGGAGGTGAAGAAGCGAGCCAGCCGAAGTGGGTGGGAAAGAGGTGAAGAGGGGAGCCCGCCATGGTGGGTGGGAGGGAGGTGAAGAGGCGAGCCCGCAGGGGTGGGGGGTGATGAAGAGGGGAGACAGTGGGGTGGGGGGGTGAGGTGAAGAGGGTAACCACATGCAGTGGGGGGGGGGGAGGCAAAGAAAGAAGTCCACTGGGGTGGGGAAGGAGGTGAAGAGGGGAGCCCGCAAGGGTAGGTGAGGTGATGAAGAGGGGAGCCTGCTGGGGTGGGGGAGGAGGTGAAGAGGGGAGCCCAATGGGGTGGTGGGGGAGGTGAAGAGCAAAGCCCGGCGGTGTGGGTGGGAGGGACGTGAAGAGCGGAGCCCGCCGGGGTGGATGGGAGGAAGGTGAAGAGGGGAGCCCGCCGGAGTGGGTGGGAGGGAGTTGAAGAGGGGAGCCCGAGAGGCCAGCCCGCCGGGGTTGGTAGGAGGGAGGTGAAGAAGCGAGCCCGCCGGGGTGGGTCGGAGGGAGGTGAAGAGGGGAGCCCGCCGGAGTGGGAAGGAGGGAGGTGAAGTGGGGAGCCCGCCGGAGTGGGTGGAAGGAGTGCAAGAGGGGAGCCCGCCGGGTTGGGTGGGAGGGAGGTGAAGAGGGGAGCCCGCTGGGATGGGTGGGAGGGAAGTGAAGAGGGGAGCCTGCTGGGGTGGGTAGGGGAGGTGAAGAGGGGAGCCCGCTTGGTTAGGGGAGGAGGTGAAGAGGGGAGCCCGCTGGGGTAGGGGAGGAGGTGAAGTGGGGAGCCTGCTGGGGTGGGAGGGAGGTGAAGAAGGGAGCCCGCTGCGGTGGGAGGTTGGTGAAGAGGGGAGCCTGCCGGGGAGGGTGGGAGGCAGGTGAAGAGGGGAGCCCGTCGGGGTGGGTGGGAAGCAGGTGAAGAGGGGAGCCCGTCGGGGTGGGTGGGAATGAGGTGAAGAGTGGAGCCCGCCGGGGTGGGTGGGAATGAGGTGAAGAGTGGAGTCCTCCGGGGTGAGTGGGAGGAAGGTGGAGGGGAGCCCGCCGGGGTGGGTGGGAGTTGAAGAGGGGAGCCCGCTGGGGTAGGGGGGGAGGTGAAGGGGGGAGCCCGCTGGGGTGGGGGGGGGAGGTGAAGAGGGGAGCCCGCTGGGGTGGATGGGAGGGAGGTGAAGAGGGGAGCCCGCCGGTGAGGGCGGGATGGAGGTGAAGAGGGAAGCCAACAGGGGTGGGTGGGAGAGAGGTGAAGAGGTGAGCCTGCCGGAGTGGGTGGGAAAGAGGTGAAGAAGGGAGCCCGCCGGGCTGGGAGGAAGAGAGGTTAAGAGGGGAGCCTGCCGGGGTGGGTTGGAGGGTGGTGAAGAGGGGAGCCAGCCGGGGTGGGTGGGAGGGAAGGGAAGAGGGGAGCCCGCCGGTGAGGGTGGGAGGGAGTTGAAGAGGGGAGCCCGCCAGGGTGGGTGCGAGGGAGGTGAAGAGGAGAGCACGCCGGCGTTGGTGGGAGGGAGGTGAAGAGGGGAGCCCGCCGGGGTGGGTGGGAGGGAGGTGAAGAAGCGAGCCAGCCGAAGTGGGTGGGAAAGAGGTGAAGAGGGGAGCCCGCCGTGGTGGGTGGGAGGGAAGTGAAGAGGAGAGCCCGCAGGGGTGGGGGGTGATGAAGAGGGGAGACAGTGCGGTGGGGGGTGAGGTGAAGAGGGTAACCAGATGCAGTGGGGAGGGGGGAGGCAAAGAAAGAAGCCCACTGGGGTGGGGAAGGTGAAGAGGGGAGCCCGCAAGGGTAGGGGAGGTGATGAAGAGGGGAGCCTGCTGGGGTGGGGGAGGAGGTGAAGAGGGGAGCCCAATGGGGTGGTGGGGGAGGTGAAGAGCAAAGCCCGCCGGTGTGGGTAGGAGGGACGTGAAGAGCGGAGCCCGCCGTGGTGGGTGAGGTGAAATGGGGAGCCCGCCGGGGTGGGAGGGAGGGAGGGAGGTGAAGAGGAGAGCCCGCCGGGGTGGGTGGGAGGGAGTTGAAGAGGGGAGCCCGTCGGGGTGGCTGGGTGGGAGGTGAAGAGGCCAGCCCGCCGGGTTGGTGGGAGGGAGGTGAAGAAGCGAGGCCGCCGGGGGTGGGTGGAAGGGAGGTGAAGAGGGGAGCCCGCCGGAGTGGGTGGGAGGGAGGTGAAGTGGGGAGCCCGCCGGAGTGGGTGGGAGGGAGGTGAAGTCGGGAGCCCGCCGGAGTGGGTGGGAGGAGTGGAAGAGGGGAGCCCGCCGGAGTGGGTGGGAGGGAGGTGAAGAGGAGAGCCCCCTGGGATGGGTGGGAGGGAAGTGAAGAGGGGAGCCCGCTGGGGTGGGTGGGAGGGAAGTGAAGAGGGGAGCCCGCTGTGGTGGGTGGGAGGGAAGTGAAGAGGGGAGCCCGCTGGGGTGGGTGGGGGAGGTGAAGAGGGGAGCCCGCTGGGGTAGGGAGGAGGTGAAGAAGGGAGCCCGCTGGGGTAGGGGAGGAGGTGAAGAGGGGAGCCCGCTGGGGTAGGGGAGGAGGTGAAGAGGGGAGCCCGCTGGGGTAGGGGAGGAGGTGAAGTGGGGAGCCTGCCGGGGTGGGTGGGAAGGAGGTGAAGAGTGGAGCCCGCTGGGGTGGGTTGGAGGGAGGTGAAGAGGGGAGCCCTCCGGGGTGGGTGGGAAGGAGGTGAAGAGGGGAGCCCGCTGGGGTAGGGGAGGAGGTGAAGAGGGGAGCCCGCTGGGGTAGGGGAGGAGGTGAAGAGGGGAGCCCGCTGGGGTGGGAGGGAGGTGAAGAAGGGAGCCCGCCGGGGTGGGTGAGGTGAAATGGGGAGCCCGCCGGGGTGGGTGGGAGAGACGTGAAGAGCGGAGCCCGCCGGGGTGGGTGAGGTAAAATGGGGAGCCCGCCGGGGTGGGAGGGAGCGAGGTGAAGAGGAGAGCCCGCCGGGATGGGTGGGAGGGAGGTGAAGAGGGGAGCCCGCCGGGGTGGGTGGGTGGGAGGTAAAGAGGCCAGCCCGCTGGGGTGGGTGGGAGGGAGGTGAAGAAGCGAGCCCGCCGGGGTGGGTGGGAGGGAGGTGAAGAGGGGAGCCCGCTGGGATGGGTGGGAGGGAAGTGAAGAGGGGAGCCCGCTGGGGTAGGGGAGGAGGTGAAGAGGGGAGCCCGCTGGGGTAGGGGAGGAGGTGAAGAGGGGAGCCCGCAGGGGTAGGGGAGGAGGTGAAGAGCGGAGCCCGCTGGGGTAGGGGAGGAGGTGAAGAGGGGAGCCCGCTGGGGTAGGGGAGGAGGTGAAGAGGGGAGCCCGCTGGGGTAGGGGAGGAGGTGAAGAGGGGAGCCCGCTGGGGTGGGAGGGAGGTGAAGAAGGGAGCCCGCCGGGGTGGGTGAGGTGAAATGGGGAGCCCGCCGGGGTGGGAGGGAGGGAGGTGAAGAGGGGAGCCAGCAGGGGTGGGTGGGTGGGAGGTGAAGAGGCCAGCCCGCCGGGGTTTGTGGGAGGGAGGTGAAGAAGCGAGCCCGCCAGGGTGGGTGGGAGGAAGGTGAAGAGGGGAGTCCGCCGGGGTGGGTGGGAGGGAGGTGAAGAGGGGAGCCTGCCGGAGTGGGTGGGAGGAGGGGATGAGGGGAGCCTGCCGGGGTGGGTGGGAGGGAGGTGAAGAGGGGAGCCCGCTGGGATGGGTGGGATGGAAGTGAAGAGGGGAGCCCGCTGGGGGGGGGGGGGAGGTGAAGAGGAGAGCCCGCCTGGGTGGGGGGGAGGGAGGTGAAGAGGAGAGCCCGCCGGGGTGGGAGGGAGGGAGGTGAAGAGGAGAGCCCGCCGGGGTGGGTGGGAGGGAGGTGAAGAGGAGAGCCCCCTGGGATGGGTGGGAGGGAAGTGAAGAGGGGAGCCCGCTGGGGTGGGTGGGAGGGAAGTGAAGAGGGGAGCCCGCTGTGGTGGGTGGGAGGGAAGTGAAGAGGGGAGCCCGCTGGGGTGGGTGGGGGAGGTGAAGAGGGGAGCCCGCTGGGGTAGGGGAGGAGGTGAAGAAGGGAGCCCGCTGGGGTAGGGGAGGAGGTGAAGAGGGGAGCCCGCTGGGGTAGGGGAGGAGGTGAAGAGGGGAGCCCGCTGGGGTAGGGGAGGAGGTGAAGAGGGGAGACCGCTGGGTAGGGGAGGAGGTGAAGAGGGGAGACCGCTGGGGTGGGGGGAGGTGAAGAGGGGAGCCCGCTGGGGTGGGGGGAGGTGAAGAGGGGAGCCCGCTGGGGTGGGGTGGGAGGTGAAGGGGGGAACCCGCTGGGGTGGGGGGGGGAGGTGAAGAGGGGAGCTCGCTGGGGTGGATGGGAGGAAGGTGAAGAGGGGAGCCCGCCGGTGAGGGCGGGATGGAGGTGAAGAGGGAAGCCAACAGGGGTGGGCGGGAGGGAGGAGAAGAGGGGAGCCCGCCGGGGTGGGTGGGAGGGAGGTGGAGGTGAGCCTGCCGGAGTGGGTGGGAAAGAGGTGAAGAAGGGAGCCCGCCGGGCTGGGAGGAGAGAGGTTAAGAGGGGAGCCTGCGGGGGTGGGTTGGAGGCTGGTGAAGAGGGGAGCAGCCGGGGTGGGTGGGAGGGAAGGGAAGAGGGGAGCCCGCCGGTGAGGGTGGGAGGGAGTTGAAGAGGGGAGCCCGCCGGGCTGGGAGGGAGGGAGGTGAAGAGGGGAGCCCACCAGGGTGGGTGGGAGGGAGGTGAAGAAGCGAGCAGCCGAAGTGGGTGGGAAAGAGGTGAAGAGGGGAGCCCGCCATGGTGGGTGGGAGGGAGGTGAAGAGGCGAGCCCGCAGGGGTGGGGGGTGATGAAGAGGGGAGACAGTGGGGTGGGGGGGTGAGGTGAAGAGGGTAACCACATGCAGTGGGGGGGGGGAGGCAAAGAAGAAGCCCACTGGGGTGGGGAAGGAGGTGAAGAGGGGAGCCCGCAAGGGTAGGGGAGGTGATGAAGAGGGGAGCCTGCTGGGGTGGGGGAGGAGGTGAAGAGGGGAGCCCAATGGGGTGGTGGGGGAGGTGAAGAGCAAAGCCCGCCGGTGTGGGTGGGAGGGACGAGAAGAGCGGAGCCCGCCGGGCTGGGTGAGGTGAAATGGGGAGCCCGCCGGGGTGGGAGGGAGGGAGGTGAAGAGGGGAGCCCGGCGGGGTGGGTGGGAGGGAGTTGAAGAGGGGAGCCGCCGGGGTGGGTGGGTGGGAGGTGAAGAGGCCAGCCCGCCGGGTTGGTGGGAGGGAGGTGAAGAAGCGAGCCCGCCGGGGGTGGGTGGGAGGGAGGTGAAGAGGGGAGCCAGCCGGAGTGGGTGGGAGGGAGTTGAAGAGGGGAGCCCGCCGGGGTGGGTGGGTGGGAGGTGAAGAGGCCAGCCTGTCGGGGAGGGTGGGAGGCAGGTGAAGAGGGGAGCCCGCCGGAGTGGGTGGGAGGGAGGTGAAGTGGGGAGCCCGCCGGAGTGGGTGGAAGGAGTGGAAGAGGGGAGCCCGCGGGTTGGGTGGGATGGAGGTGAAGAGGGGAGCCCGCAGGGATGGGTGGGAGGGAAGTGAAGAGGGGAGCCCGCTGGGGAGGGTAGGGGAGGTGAAGAGGGGAGCCCGCTGGGTTAGGGGAGGAGGTGAAGAGGGGAGCCCGCTGGGGTAGGGGAGGAGGTGAAGTGGGGAGCCTGCTGGGGTGGGAGGGAGGGAAGTGAAGAGGGGAGCCCGCTGGGGTGGGTGGGGGAGGTGAAGAGGGGAGCCCGCTGGGGTAGGGGAGGAGGTGAAGAAGGGAGCCCGCTGGGGTAGGGGAGGAGGTGAAGAGGGGAGCCCGCTGGGGTAGGGGAGGAGGTGAAGAGGGGAGCCCGCTGGGGTAGGGGAGGAGGTGAAGAGGGGAGACCGCTGGGGTAGGGGAGGAGGTGAAGAGGGGAGACCGCTGGGGTGGGGGGAGGTGAAGAGGGGAGCCCGCTGGGGTGGGGGGGAGGTGAAGAGGGGAGCCCGCTGGGGTGGGTGGGAGGTGAAGGGGGGAACCCGCTGGGGTGGGGGGGGGAGGTGAAGAGGGGAGCTCGCTGGGGTGGATGGGAGGAAGGTGAAGAGGGGAGCCCGCCGGTGAGGGCGGGATGGAGGTGAAGAGGGAAGCCAACAGGGGTGGGCGGGAGGGAGGAGAAGAGGGGAGCCCGCCGGGGTGGGTGGGAGGGAGGTGGAGGTGAGCCTGCCGGAGTGGGTGGGAAAGAGGTGAAGAAGGGAGCCCGCCGGGCTGGGAGGGAGAGAGGTTAAGAGGGGAGCCTGCGGGGGTGGGTTGGAGGCTGGTGAAGAGGGGAGCCAGCCGGGGTGGGTGGGAGGGGAAGGGAAGAGGGGAGCCCGCCGGTGAGGGTGGGAGGGAGTTGAAGAGGGGAGCCCGCCGGGCTGGGAGGGAGGGAGGTGAAGAGGGGAGCCCACCAGGGTGGGTGGGAGGGAGGTGAAGAAGCGAGCCAGCCGAAGTGGGTGGGAAAGAGGTGAAGAGGGGAGCCCGCCATGGTGGGTGGGAGGGAGGTGAAGAGGCGAGCCCGCAGGGGTGGGGGGTGATGAAGAGGGGAGACAGTGGGGTGGGGGGGTGAGGTGAAGAGGGTAACCACATGCAGTGGGGGGGGGGAGGCAAAGAAAGAAGCCCACTGGGGTGGGGAAGGAGGTGAAGAGGGGAGCCCGCAAGGGTAGGGGAGGTGATGAAGAGGGGAGCCTGCTGGGGTGGGGGAGGAGGTGAAGAGGGGAGCCCAATGGGGTGAATGGGGTGGTGGGGGAGGTGAAGAGCAAAGCCCGCCGGTGTGGGTGGGAGGGACGAGAAGAGCGGAGCCCGCCGGGCTGGGTGAGGTGAAATGGGGAGCCCGCCGGGGTGGGAGGGAGGGAGGTGAAGAGGGGAGCCCGGCGGGGTGGGTGGGAGGGAGTTGAAGAGGGGAGCCCGCCGGGGTGGGTGGGTGGGAGGTGAAGAGGCCAGCCCGCCGGGTTGGTGGGAGGGAGGTGAAGAAGCGAGCCCGCCGGGGGTGGGTGGGAGGGAGGTGAAGAGGGGA
The DNA here is from genome assembly GCF_036971445.1 of Narcine bancroftii. Lineage (NCBI taxonomy): Eukaryota > Metazoa > Chordata > Chondrichthyes > Torpediniformes > Narcinidae > Narcine > Narcine bancroftii. The sequence goes on along the minus strand of NW_027212199.1, from coordinate 29,456 downwards.
GCCAGCCGGAGTGGGTGGGAGGGAGTTGAAGAGGGGAGCCCGCCGGGGTGGGTGGGTGGGAGGTGAAGAGGCCAGCCTGTCGGGGAGGGTGGGAGGCAGGTGAAGAGGGGAGCCCGCCGGAGTGGGTGGGAGGGAGGTGAAGTGGGGAGCCCGCCGGAGTGGGTGGAAGGAGTGGAAGAGGGGAGCCCGCCGGGTTGGGTGGGATGGAGGTGAAGAGGGGAGCCCGCAGGGATGGGTGGGAGGGAAGTGAAGAGGGGAGCCCGCTGGGGAGGGTAGGGGAGGTGAAGAGGGGAGCCCGCTGGGTTAGGGGAGGAGGTGAAGAGGGGAGCCCGCTGGGGTAGGGGAGGAGGTGAAGTGGGGAGCCTGCTGGGGTGGGAGGGAGGAGAAGAAGGGAGCCCGCTGCGGTGGGAGGGAGGTGAAGAGGGGAGCCTGCCGGGGAGGGTGGGAGGCAGGTGAAGAGGGGAGCCCGTCGGGGTGGGTGGGAAGGAGGTGAAGAGTGGAGCCCGCCGGGGTGGGTTGGAGGGAGGTGAAGAGGGGAGCCCACCGGGGTGGGTGGGAGGGATGTGAAGAGGGGAGCCCGCCGGGGTACGTGGCAGGGAGGTGAAGAGGGGAGCCCGCCGGGGTGGGTGTGAAGGTGTTGAAGAGGGGAGCCCGCCGGGTTGGGAGAGAGGGAGGTGAAGAGTGGAGCCCGCTGGGGTGGGCGAGGAGGTGAAGAGGGGAGCCCGCTGGGGTGGGCGAGGAGGTGAAGAGGGGAGCCCGCTGGGGTGGGCGAGGAGGTGAAGAGGAGAGCCCACTGGGATGGGGGGGATGTAAAGGGAGCCCGCTGGGGTAGGGGAAGTGGTGAAGAGGGGAGAACGCTGGGGTGGGGGGGGGAGGTGAAGAGGGGAGCCCGCTGGGGTGGGGGGAGGTGAAGAGGGGAGCCCGCTGGGGTGGGGGGAGGTGAAGAGGGGAGCCCGCTGGGGTGGGGGGAGGTGAAGAGGGGAGCCCGCTGGGGTGGGGGGAGGTGGAGCCCGCTGGGGTGGGGGGAGGTGAAGAGGGGAGCCCGCTGGGGTGGGGGGAGGTGAAGAGGGGAGCCCGCTGGGGTGGGGGGGAGGTGAAGAGGGGAGCCCGCTGGGGGGGGTTGGAGGGAGGTGAAGAGGGGAGCCCTCCGGTGTGGGTGGGAGGGAGGTGAAGAGGGGAGCCCGCCTGGGTGTGTGGGAGGGAGGTGAAGAGGGGAGCCCGCCGGGGTGGGTGTGAAGGTGTTGAACAGGGGAGCCCGCCGGGTTGGGAGAGAGGGAGGTGAAGAGGGGAGCCCGCTGGGGTGGGCGAGGAGGTGAAGAGGGGAGTCCGCTGGGGTGGGCGAGGAGGTGAAGAGGGGAGCCCGCTGGGGTGGGGGGGAGGTGAAGGGAGCCCGCTGGGGTAGGGGAAGTGGTGAAGAGGGGAGCACGCTGGGGTGGGGGGAGGGGGGAGGTGAAGAGGGGAGCCAGCTGGGGTGGGGGGAGGTGAAGAGGGGAGCACGCTGGGGTGGGGGTAGGTGAAGAGGGGAGCCCGCTGGGGTGGGGGGGAGGTGAAGAGGGGAGCCCGCTGGGGTGAGGGGGGAGGTGAAGAGGGGAGCTCGCTGGGGTGGATGGGAGGAAGGTGAAGTGGGGAGCCCGCCGGAGTGGGTGGAAGGAGTGGAAGAGGGGAGCCCGCCGGGTTGGGTGGGTGGGAGGTGAAGAGGGGAGCCCGCTGGGATGGGTGGGAGGGAAGTGAAGAGGGGAGCCTGCTGGGGTGGGTAGGGGAGGTGAAGAGGGGTGCCCGCTTGGTTAGGGGAGGAGGTGAAGAGGGGAGCCCGCTGGGGTAGGGGAGGAGGTGAAGTGGGGAGCCTGCTGGGGTGGGAGGGAGGTGAAGAAGGGAGCCCGCTGCGGTGGGAGGTTGGTGAAGAGGGGAGCCTGCCGGGGAGGGTGGGAGGCAGGTGAAGAGGGGAGCCCGTCGGGGTGGGTGGGAAGCAGGTGAAGAGGGGAGCCCGTCGGGGTGGGTGGGAATGAGGTGAAGAGTGGAGCCCGCCGGGGTGGGTGGGAATGAGGTGAAGAGTGGAGTCCTCCGGGGTGGGTGGGAGGAAGGTGGAGGGGAGCCCGCCGGGGTGGGTGGGAGTTGAAGAGGGGAGCCCGCTGGGGTGGGGGGGGAGGTGAAGAAGCGAGCCAGCCGAAGTGGGTGGGAAAGAGGTGAAGAGGGGAGCCCGCCGTGGTGGGTGGGAGGGAAGTGAAGAGGAGAGCCCGCAGGGGTGGGGGGTGATGAAGAGGGGAGACAGTGCGGTGGGGGGTGAGGTGAAGAGGGTAACCAGATGCAGTGGGGAGGGGGGAGGCAAAGAAAGAAGCCCACTGGGGTGGGGAAGGTGAAGAGGGGAGCCCGCAAGGGTAGGGGAGGTGATGAAGAGGGGAGCCTGCTGGGGTGGGGGAGGAGGTGAAGAGGGGAGCCCAATGGGGTGGTGGGGGAGGTGAAGAGCAAAGCCCGCCGGTGTGGGTAGGAGGGACGTGAAGAGCGGAGCCCGCCGTGGTGGGTGAGGTGAAATGGGGAGCCCGCCGGGGTGGGAGGGAGGGAGGGAGGTGAAGAGGAGAGCCCGCCGGGGTGGGTGGGAGGGAGTTGAAGAGGGGAGCCCGTCGGGGTGGCTGGGTGGGAGGTGAAGAGGCCAGCCCGCCGGGTTGGTGGGAGGGAGGTGAAGAAGCGAGGCCGCCGGGGGTGGGTGGGAGGGAGGTGAAGAGGGGAGCCCGCCGGAGTGGGTGGGAGGGAGGTGAAGTGGGGAGCCCGCCGGAGTGGGTGGGAGGGAGGTGAAGTCGGGAGCCCGCCGGAGTGGGTGGGAGGAGTGGAAGAGGGGAGCCCGCCGGAGTGGGTGGGAGGGAGGTGAAGAGGAGAGCCCCTGGGATGGGTGGGAGGGAAGTGAAGAGGGGAGCCCGCTGGGGTGGGTGGGAGGGAAGTGAAGAGGGGAGCCCGCTGTGGTGGGTGGGAGGGAAGTGAAGAGGGGAGCCCGCTGTGGTGGGTGGGAGGGAGGTGAAGAGGGGAGCCCGCCGGGGTGGGTGGGAGGAGGTGAAGAAGCGAGCCAGCGAAGTGGGTGGGAAAGAGGTGAAGAGGGGAGCCCGCCGTGGTGGGTGGGAGGGAAGTGAAGAGGAGAGCCCGCAGGGGTGGGGGGTGATGAAGAGGGGAGACAGTGCGGTGGGGGGTGAGGTGAAGAGGGTAACCAGATGCAGTGGGGAGGGGGGAGGCAAAGAAAGAAGCCCACTGGGGTGGGGAAGGTGAAGAGGGGAGCCCGCAAGGGTAGGGGAGGTGATGAAGAGGGGAGCCTGCTGGGGTGGGGGAGGAGGTGAAGAGGGGAGCCCAATGGGGTGGTGGGGGAGGTGAAGAGCAAAGCCCGCCGGTGTGGGTAGGAGGGACGTGAAGAGCGGAGCCCGCCGTGGTGGGTGAGGTGAAATGGGGAGCCGCTGGGGTGGGGGGGGAGGTGAAGGGGGGAGCCCGCTGGGGTGGGGGGGGGAGGTGAAGAGGGGAGCCCGCTGGGGTGGATGGGAGGGAGGTGAAGAGGGGAGCCCGCCGGTGAGGGCGGGATGGAGGTGAAGAGGGGAAGCCAACAGGGGTGGGTGGGAGAGAGGAGAAGAGGGGAGCCCGCCGGGGTGGGTGGGAGGGAGGTGAAGAGGTGAGCCTGCCGGAGTGGGTGGGAAAGAGGTGAAGAAGGGAGCCCGCCGGGCTGGGAGGAAGAGAGGTTAAGAGTGGAGCCTGCCGGGGTGGGTTGGAGGGTGGTGAAGAGGGGAGCCAGCCGGGGTGGGTGGGAGGGAAGGAAGAGGGGAGCCCGCCGGTGAGGGTGGGAGGGAGTTGAAGAGGGGAGCCCGCCAGGGTGGGTGTGAGGGAGGTGAAGAGGAGAGCACGCCGGGGTTGGTGGGAGGGAGGTGAAGAGGGGAGCCCGCCGGGGTGGGTGGGAGGAGGTGAAGAAGCGAGCTAGCCGAAGTGGGTGGGAAAGAGGTGAAGAGGGGAGCCCGCCGTGGTGGGTGGGAGGAAGTGAAGAGGAGAGCCCGCAGGGGTGGGGGGTGATGAAGAGGGAGACAGTGCGGTGGGGGGTGAGGTGAAGAGGGTAACCAGATGCAGTGGGGAGGGGGGAGGCAAAGAAAGAAGCCCACTGGGGTGGGGAAGGAGGTGAAGAGGGGAGCCCGCAAGGGTAGGGGAGGTGATGAAGAGGGGAGCCTGCTGGGGTGGGGGAGGAGGTGAAGAGGGGAGCCCAATGGGGTGGTGGGGGAGGTAAAGAGCAAAGCCCGCCGGTGTGGGTAGGAGGGACGTGAAGAGCGGAGCCCGCCGTGGTGGGTGAGGTGAAATGGGGAGCCCGCCGGGGTGGGAGGGAGGGAGGGAGGTGAAGAGGAGAGCCCGCCGGGGTGGGTGGAGGGAGTTGAAGAGGGGAGCCCGCCGGGGTGGGTGGGTGGGAGGTGAAGAGGCCAGCCCGCCGGGTTGGTGGGAGGGAGGTGAAGAAGCGAGGCCGCCGGGGGTGGGTGGGAGGGAGGTGAAGAGGGGAGCCCGCCGGAGTGGGTGGGAGGGAGGTGAAGTGGGGAGCCCGCCGGAGTGGGTGGGAGGGAGGTGAAGTCGGGAGGCCCGCCGGAGTGGGTGGGAGGAGTGGAAGAGGGGAGCCCGCCGGAGTGGGTGGGAGGGAGGTGAAGAGGAGAGCCCCTGGGATGGGTGGGAGGGAAGTGAGGAGGGAGCCCGCTGGGGTGGGTGGGAGGGAAGTGAAGAGGGGAGCCCGCTGTGGTGGGTGGGAGGGAAGTGAAGAGGGGAGCCCGCTGTGGTGGGTGGGAGGGAAGTGAAGAGGGGAGCCCGCTGGGGTGGGTGGGGGAGGTGAAGAGGGGAGCCCGCTGGGTAGGGGAGGAGGTGAAGAAGGGAGCCCGCTGGGGTAGGGGAGGAGGTGAAGAGGGAGCCCGCTGGGGTAGGGGAGGAGGTGAAGAGGGGAGCCCGCTGGGGTAGGGGAGGAGGTGAAGAGGGGAGCCCGCTGGGGTAGGGGAGGAGGTGAAGTGGGGAGCCTGCCGGGAAGGGTGGAGGCAGGTGAAGAGGGGAGCCCGTCGGGGTGGGTGGGAAGGAGGTGAAGAGTGGAGCCCGCTGGGGTGGGTTGGAGGGAGGTGAAGAGGGGAGCCCTCCGGGGTGGGTGGGAGGGAGGTGAAGAGGGGAGCCCGCCGGGGTGGGTGGGAGGGAGGTGAAGAGGGGAGTCCGCCAGGGTGGGTGTGAAGGTGTTGAAGAGGGGAGCACACCGGGTTGGGAGAGAGGGAGGTGAAGAGGGGAGCCCACTGGGGTGGTCGAGGAGGTGAAGAGGGGAGCCCGCTGGGGTGGGCGAGGAGGTGAAGAGGGGAGCCCGCTGGGGTGGGGCGAGGAGGTGAAGAGGGGAGCCCGCTGGGGTGGGGGGAGGTGAAGAGGGGAGCCCACTGGGGTGGGGGGGAGGTGAAGAGGGGAGACCGCTGGGGTGGGGGGAGAGGTGAAGGGGGGATCCCGCTGGGGTGGGGGGGGGGGAGTTGAAGAGGGGAGCCCGCTGGGGTGGGGGTAGGTGAAGAGGGGAGCCCGCTGGGGTGGAGGGGGAGGTGAAGAGGGGAGCACACTGGGGTGGGGGGGTGTTGAAGAGGGGAGCCTGCTGGGTTGGGGGGGAAGGAGAGGAGGGGAGCCCAGTGGGGTGGGGGGGAATGGGAAGAGGGGAGCCCACAGGGGTGGGGGGTGATGAAGAGGGGAGCACGCCGGGGTGTGTGGGAGGGAGGTGAAGAGGGGAACACGCGGGGTGGGGGGGAGGGAGGTGAAGAGGGGAGCCCAATGGGGTGGTGGGGGAGGTGAAGAGCGAAGCCCAACGGTGTGGGTGGGAGAGCCGTGAAGAGCGGAGCCGCCCGGGGTGGGTGAGGTGAAATGGGGAGCCCGCCGGGGTGGGAGGGAGCGAGGTGAAGAGGAGAGCCCGCCGGGATGGGTGGGAGGGAGGTGAAGAGGGGAGCCCGCCGGGGTGGGTGGGTGGGAGGTGAAGAGGCCAGCCCGCTGGGGTTGGTGGGGGAGGTGAAGAGGGGAGCCCGCTGGGGTAGGGGAGGAGGTGAAGAAGGGAGCCCGCTGGGGTAGGGGAGGAGGTGAAGAGGGGAGCCCGCTGGGGTGGGTGGGAGGGAAGTGAAGAGGGGAGCCCGCTGTGGTGGGTGGGAGGGAAGTGAAGAGGGGAGCCCGCTGGGGTGGGTGGGGGAGGTGAAGAGGGGAGCCCGCTGGGGTAGGGGAGGAGGTGAAGAAGGGAGCCCGCTGGGGTAGGGAGGAGGTGAAGAGGGGAGCCCGCTGGGGTAGGGGAGGAGGTGAAGAGGGGAGCCCGCCGGAGTGGGTGGGAGGGAGGTGAAGTGGGGAGCCCGCCGGAGTGGGTGGAAGGAGTGGAAGAGGGGAGCCCGCCGGGGTTGGGTGGGATGGAGGTGAAGAGGGGAGCCCGCAGGGATGGGTGGGAGGGAAGTGAAGAGGGGAGCCCGCTGGGGAGGGTAGGGGAGGTGAAGAGGGGAGCCCGCTGGGTTAGGGGAGGAGGTGAAGAGGGGAGCCCGCTGGGGTAGGGGAGGAGGTGAAGTGGGAGCCTGCTGGGGTGGGAGGGAGGTGAAGAAGGGAGCCCGCTGCGGTGGGAGGGAGGTGAAGAGGGGAGCCTGCCGGGGAGGGTGGGAGGCAGGTGAAGAGGGGAGCCCGTCGGGGTGGGTGGGAAGGAGGTGAAGAGTGGAGCCCGCCGGGGTGGTTGGAGGGAGGTGAAGAGGGGAGCCCACCGGGGTGGGTGGGAGGGATGTGAAGAGGGGAGCCCGCCGGGGTACGTGGCAGGGAGGTGAAGAGGGGAGCCCGCCGGGGTGGGTGTGAAGGTGTTGAAGAGGGGAGCCCGCCGGGTTGGGAGAGAGGGAGGTGAAGAGTGGAGCCCGCTGGGGTGGGCGAGGAGGTGAAGAGGGGAGCCCGCTGGGGTGGGCGAGGAGGTGAAGAGGGGAGCCCGCTGGGGTGGGCGAGGAGTGAAGAGGAGAGCCCACTGGGATGGGGGGGATGTAAAGGGAGCCCGCTGGGGTAGGGGAAGTGGTGAAGAGGGGAGAACGCTGGGGTGGGGGGGGGAGGTGAAGAGGGGAGCCCGCTGGGGTGGGGGGAGGTGAAGAGGGGAGCCCGCTGGGGTGGGGGGAGGTGAAGAGGGGAGCCCGCTGGGGTGGGGGGAGGTGAAGAGGGGAGCCCGCTGGGGTGGGGGGGAGGTGGAGCCCGCTGGGGTGGGGGGAGGTGAAGAGGGGAGCCCGCTGGGGTGGGGGGAGGTGAAGAGGGGAGCCCGCTGGGGTGGGGGAGGTGAAGAGGGGAGCCCGCTGGGGTGGGGGGGAGGTGAAGAGGGGAGCCCGCTGGGGGGGGTTGGAGGGAGGTGAAGAGGGGAGCCCTCCGGTGTGGGTGGGAGGGAGGTGAAGAGGGGAGCCCGCCTGGGTGTGTGGAGGGAGGTGAAGAGGGGAGCCCGCCGGGGTGGGTGTGAAGGTGTTGAACAGGGGAGCCCGCCGGGTTGGGAGAGAGGGAGGTGAAGAGGGGAGCCCGCTGGGGTGGGCGAGGAGGTGAAGAGGGGAGTCCGCTGGGGTGGGCGAGGAGGTGAAGAGGGGAGCCCGCTGGGGTGGGGGGGAGGTGAAGGGAGCCCGCTGGGGTAGGGGAAGTGGTGAAGAGGGAGCACGCTGGGGTGGGGGGAGGGGGGAGGTGAAGAGGGGAGCCAGCTGGGGTGGGGGGAGGTGAAGAGGGGAGCACGCTGGGGTGGGGGTAGGTGAAGAGGGGAGCCCGCTGGGGTGGGGGGGAGGTGAAGAGGGGAGCCCGCTGGGTGAGGGGGGAGGTGAAGAGGGAGCTCGCTGGGGTGGATGGGAGGAAGGTGAAGAGGGGAGCCCGCCGGAGTGGGTGGGAGGGAGTTGAAGAGGGGAGCCCGCCGGGGTGTGTGGGTGGGAGGTAAAGAGGCCAGCCCGCCGGGGTTGGTGGGAGGGAGGTGAAGAAGCGAGCCCGCCGGGGTGGGTCGGAGGGAGGTGAAGAGGGGAGCCCGCCGGAGTGGGTAGGAGGGAGGTGAAGTGGGGAGCCCGCCGGAGTGGGTGGAAGGAGTGGAAGAGGGGAAGCCCGCCGGGTTGGGTGGGAGGGAGGTGAAGAGGGGAGCCCGCTGGGATGGGTGGGAGGGAAGTGAAGAGGGGAGCCTGCTGGGGTGGGTAGGGGAGGTGAAGAGGGGTGCCCGCTTGGTTAGGGGAGGAGGTGAAGAGGGGGAGCCCGCTGGGGTAGGGGAGGAGGTGAAGTGGGGAGCCTGCTGGGGTGGGAGGGAGGTGAAGAAGGGAGCCCGCTGCGGTGGGAGGTTGGTGAAGAGGGGAGCCTGCGGGGGAGGGTGGGAGGCAGGTGAAGAGGGGAGCCCGTCGGGGTGGGTGGGAAGCAGGTGAGAGGGGAGCCCGTCGGGGTGGGTGGGAATGAGGTGAAGAGTGGAGTCCTCCGGGGTGGGTGGGAGGAAGGTGGAGGGGAGCCCGCCGGGGTGGGTGGGAGTTGAAGAGGGGAGCCGCTGGGGTGGGGGGGGAGGTGAAGGGGGGAGCCCGCTGGGGTGGGGGGGGAGGTGAAGAGGGGAGCCCGCTGGGGTGGATGGGAGGGAGGTGAAGAGGGGAGCCCGCCGGTGAGGGCGGGATGGAGGTGAAGAGGGAAGCCAACAGGGGTGGGTGGGAGAGAGGAGAAGAGGGGAGCCCGCCGGGGTGGGTGGGAGGGAGGTGAAGAGGTGAGCCTGCCGGAGTGGGTGGGAAAGAGGTGAAGAAGGGAGCCCGCCGGGCTGGGAGGAAGAGAGGTTAAGAGGGGAGCCTGCCGGGGTGGGTTGGAGGGTGGTGAAGAGGGGAGCCAGCCGGGGTGGTGGGAGGGAAGGGAAGAGGGGAGCCCGCCGGTGAGGGTGGGAGGGAGTTGAAGAGGGGAGCCCGCCAGGGTGGGTGTGAGGGAGGTGAAGAGGAGAGCACGCCGGGGTTGGTGGGAGGGAGGTGAAGAGGGGAGCCCGCCGGGGTGGGTGGGAGGGAGGTGAAGAAGCGAGCCAGCCGAAGTGGGTGGGAAAGAGGTGAAGAGGGGAGCCCGCCGTGGTGGGTGGGAGGGAAGTGAAGAGGAGAGCCCGCAGGGGTGGGGGGGTGATGAAGAGGGGAGACAGTGCGGTGGGGGGTGAGGTGAAGAGGGTAACCAGATGCAGTGGGGAGGGGGGAGGCAAAGAAAGAAGCCCACTGGGGTGGGGAAGGAGGTGAAGAGGGGAGCCCGCAAGGGTAGGGGAGGTGATGAAGAGGGGAGCCTGCTGGGGTGGGGGAGGAGGTGAAGAGGGGAGCCCAATGGGGGTGGTGGGGGAGGTGAAGAGCAAAGCCCGCCGGTGTGGGTAGGAGGGACGTGAAGAGCGGAGCCCGCCGTGGTGGGTGAGGTGAAATGGGGAGCCCGCCGGGGTGGGAGGGAGGGAGGGAGGTGAAGAGGAGAGCCCGCCGAGGTGGGTGGGAGGGAGTTGACGAGGGGAGCCCGCCGGGGTGGGTGGGTGGGAGGTGAAGAGGCCAGCCCGCCGGGTTGGTGGGAGGGAGGTGAAGAAGCGAGGCCGCCGGGGGTGGGTGGGAGGGAGGTGAAGAGGGGAGCCCGCCGGAGTGGGTGGGAGGGAGGTGAAGTGGGGAGCCCGCCGGAGTGGGTGGGAGGGAGGTGAAGTCGGGAGCCCGCCGGAGTGGGTGGGAGGAGTGGAAGAGGGGAGCCCGCCGGAGTGGGTGGGAGGGAGGTGAAGAGGAGAGCCCCCTGGGATGGGTGGGAGGGAAGTGAGGAGGGGAGCCCGCTGGGGTGGGTGGGAGGGAAGTGAAGAGGGGAGCCCGCTGTGGTGGGTGGGAGGGAAGTGAAGAGGGGAGCCCGCTGGGGTGGGTGGGGGAGGTGAAGAGGGGAGCCCGCTGGGGTAGGGGAGGAGGTGAAGAAGGGAGCCCGCTGGGGTAGGGGAGGAGGTGAAGAGGGGAGCACGCTGGGGTAGGGGAGGAGGTGAAGAGGGGAGCCCGCTGGGGTAGGGGAGGAGGTGAAGAGGGGAGCCCGCTGGGGTAGGGGAGGAGGTGAAGTGGGGAGCCTGCCGGGAAGGGTGGGAGGCAGGTGAAGAGGGGAGCCCGTCGGGGTGGGTGGGAAGGAGGTGAAGAGTGGAGCCCGCTGGGGTGGGTTGGAGGGAGGTGAAGAGGGGAGCCCTCCGGGGTGGGTGGGAGGGAGGTGAAGAGGGGAGCCCGCCGGGGTGGGTGGGAGGGAGGTGAAGAGGGGAGTCCGCCAGGGTGGGTGTGAAGGTGTTGAAGAGGGGAGCCCGCCGGGTTGGGAGAGAGGGAGGTGAAGAGGGGAGCCCACTGGGGTGGTCGAGGAGGTGAAGAGGGGAGCCCGCTGGAGTGGGCGAGGAGGTGAAGAGGGGAGCCCGCTGGGGTGGGGGGAGGTGAAGAGGGGAGCCCGCTGGGGTGGGGGGAGGTGAAGAGGCGAGCCCACTGGGGTGGGGGGGAGGTGAAGAGGGGAGACCGCTGGGGTGGGGGGAGAGGTGAAGGGGGGATCCCGCTGGGGTGGGGGGGGGGGAGTTGAAGAGGGGAGCCCGCTGGGGTGGGGGTAGGTGAAGAGGGGAGCCCGCTGGGGTGGAGGGGGATGTGAAGAGGGGAGCACACTGGGGTGGGGGGGTGTTGAAGAGGGGAGCCTGCTGGGGTTGGGGGGGAAGGAGAGGAGGGGAGCCCAGTGGGGTGGGGGGGAATGGGAAGAGGGGAGCCCACAGGGGTGGGGGGTGATGAAGAGGGGAGCACGCCGGGGTGTGTGGGAGGGAGGTGAAGAGGGGAACACGCCGGGGTGGGGGGAGGGAGGTGAAGAGGGGAGCCCAATGGGGTGGTGGGGGAGGTGAAGAGCGAAGCCCAACGGTGTGGGTGGGAGAGCCGTGAAGATCGGGGCCCGCCGGGGTGGGTGAGGTGAAATGGGGAGCCCGCCGGGGTGGGAGGGAGCGAGGTGAAGAGGAGAGCCCACCGGGATGGGTGGGAGGGAGGTGAAGAGGGGAGCCCGCCGGGGTGGGTGGGTGGGAGGTGAAGAGGCCAGCCCGCTGGGGTTGGTGGGGGAGGTGAAGAGGGGAGCCCGCTGGGGTAGGGGAGGAGGTGAAGAAGGGAGCCCGCTGGGGTAGGGGAGGAGGTGAAGAGGGGAGCCCGCTGGGGTGGGTGGGAGGGAAGTGAAGAGGGGAGCCCGCTGTGGTGGGTGGGAGGGAAGTGAAGAGGGGAGCCCGCTGGGGTGGGTGGGGGAGGTGAAGAGGGGAGCCCGCTGGGGTAGGGGAGGAGGTGAAGAAGGGAGCCCGCTGGGGTAGGGGAGGAGGTGAAGAGGGGAGCCCGCTGGGGTAGGGGAGGAGGTGAAGAGGGGAGCCCGCTGGGGTAGGGGAGGAGGTGAAGAGGGGAGCCCGCTGGGGTAGGGGAGGAGGTGAAGTGGGGAGCCTGCCGGGAAGGGTGGGAGGCAGGTGAAGAGGGGAGCCCGTCGGGGTGGGTGGGAAGGAGGTGAAGAGTGGAGCCCGCTGGGGTGGGTTGGAGGGAGGTGAAGAGGGGAGCTCTCCGGGGTGGGTGGGAGGGAGGTGAAGAGGGGATCCCGCCGGGGTGGGTGGGAGGGAGGTGAAGAGGGGAGTCCGCCAGGGTGGGTGTGAAGGTGTTGAAGAGGGGAGCCCGCCGGGTTGGGAGAGAGGGAGGTGAAGAGGGGAGCCCGCTGGGGTGGTCGAGGAGGTGAAGAGGGGAGCCCGCTGGGGTGGGCGAGGAGGTGAAGAGGGGAGCCCACTGGGGTGGGGGGAGGTGAAGAGGGGAGCCCGCTGGGGTGGGGGGAGGTGAAGAGGGGAGCCCGCTGGGGTGGGGGGGAGGTGAAGAGGGGAGACCGCTGGGGTGGGGGGAGAGGTGAAGGGGGGATCCCGCTGGGGTGGGGGGGGGGGGAGTTGAAGAGGGGAGCCCGCTGGGGTGGGGGTAGGTGAAGAGGGGAGCCCGCTGGGGTGGAGGGGGAGGTGAAGAGGGGAGCACACTGGGGTGGGGGGGTGTTGAAGAGGGGAGCCTGCTGGGGTTGGGGGGGAAGGAGAGGAGGGGAGCCCAGTGGGGTGGGGGGGAATGGGAAGAGGGGAGCCCACTGGGGTGGGGGGTGATGAAGAGGGGAGCACGCCGGGGTGTGTGGGAGGGAGGTGAAGAGGGGAACACGCCGGGGTGGGGGGAGGGAGGTGAAGAGGGGAGCCCAATGGGGTGGTGGGGGAGGTGAAGAGCGAAGCCCAACGGTGTGGGTGGGAGAGACGTGAAGAGCGGAGCCCGCCGGGGTGGGTGAGGTGAAATGAGGAGCCCGCCGGGGTGGGAGGGAGCGAGGTGAAGAGGAGAGCCCGCCGGGATGGGTGGGAGGGAGGTGAAGAGGGGAGCCCGCCGGGGTGGGTGGGTGGGAGGTGAAGAGGCCAGCCCGCTGGGGTTGGTGGGAGGGAGGTGAAGAAGCGAGCCCGCCGGGGTGGGTGGGAGGGAGGTGAAGAGGGGAGCCCGCTGGGATGGGTGGGAGGGAAGTGAAGAGGGGACCCCGCTGGGGTGGGGGGGGGGAGGTGAAGAGGGGAGCCCACTGGTGTGGGGGGGGCAGAGGTGAAGAGGGGAGACCGCTGGGGTGGGGGGGGGAGGTGAAGATGGGAGCCCGCTGGGGTAGGGGAGGAGGTGAAGAGGGGAGCCCGCTGGGGTAGGGGAGGAGGTGAAGAGGGGAGCCCGCTGGGGTAGGGGAGGAGGTGAAGAGGGGAGCCCGCTGGGGTAGGGGAGAAGGTGAAGAGGGGAGCCCGCTGGGGTAGGGGAGAAGGTGAAGTGGGGAGCCCGCTGGGGTAGGGGAGGAGGTGAAGAGCGGAGCCCGCTGGGGTAGGGGAGGAGGTGAAGAGGGGAGCCCGCTGGGGTAGGGGAGGAGGTGAAGAGGGGAGCCCGCTGGGGTAGGGGAGGAGGTGAAGAGGGGAGCCCGCTGGGGTGGGAGGGAGGTGAAGAAGGGAGCACGCCGGGGTGGGTGAGGTGAAATGGGGAGCCCGCCGGGGTGGGAGGGAGGGAGGTGAAGAGGGGAGCCAGCAGGGGTGGGTGGGTGGGAGGTGAAGAGGCCAGCCCGCCGGGGTTTGTGGGAGGGAGGTGAAGAAGCGAGCCCGCCGGGGTGGGTGGGAGGGAGGTGAAGAGGGGAGCCTGCCGGAGTGGGTGGGAGGAGGGGATGAGGGGAGCCTGCCGGGGTGGGTGGGAGGGAGGTGAAGAGGGGAGCCCGCTGGGATGGGTGGGATGGAAGTGAAGAGGGGAGCCCGCTGGGGTGGGGGGGGGAGGTGAAGAGGAGAGCCCGCCTGGGTGGGGGGGAGGGAGGTGAAGAGGTGAGCCCGCCGGGGTGGGAGGGAGGGAGATGAAGAGGAGAGCCCGCCGGGGTGGGTGGGAGAGAGGTGAAGAGGCCAGCCTGCCGGGGTTGGTGGGAGGGAGGTGAAGAATCGAGCCAGCTGGGGTGGGTGGGAGGGAGGTGAAGAGCGGAGCCCGCCAGTGTGGGTGGGAGGGAGGTGAAGAGGGGAGACCACCGGGGTGGGTGGGAGGTGGCTGAAAGGGGAGCCCAACGGGGTGGATGGGAGGAGGTGAAGAGGGGAGCCCGCCGGTGAGGGCGGGAGGGAGGTGAAGAGGGAAGGCAACAGGGGTGGGCGGGAGGGAGGACAAGAGGGGAGCCCGCTGGGGTGGGGGGTGATGAAGAGGGGAGACAGTGGGGTGGGGGGGTGAGGTGAAGAGGGTAACCAGATGCAGTGGGGGGGGGGGGGAGGCAAAGAAAGAAGCCCGCTGGGGTGGGGAAGGAGGTGAAGATGGGAGCCCGCAAGGGTAGGGGAGGTGATGAAGAGGGGAGCCTGCTGGGGTGGGGGAGGAGGTGAAGAGGGGAGCCCAATGGGGTGGTGGGGGAGGTGAAGAGCGAAGCCCGCCGGTGTGGGTGGGAGGGACGTTAAGAGCGGAGCCCGCCGGGGTGGGTGAGGTGAAATGGGGAGCCCGCCGGGGTGGGAGGGAGGGAGGTGAAGAGGGGAGCCCGCCGGGGTGGGTGGGTGGGAGGTAAAGAGGCCAGCCCGCCGGGGTTGGTGGGAGGGAGATGAAGAAGCTAGCACGCCGGGGTGGGTGGGAGGGAGGTGAAGAGGGGAGCCGGCCGGAGTGGGTAGGAGGGAGGTGAAGTGGGGAGCCCGCCGGAGTGGGTGGAAGGAGTGGAAGAGGGGAGCCCGCCGGGTTGGGTGGGAGGGAGGTGAAGAGGGGAGCCCGCTGGGATGGGTGGGAGGGAAGTGAAGAGGGGAGCCCGCTGGCGTGGGTAGGGGAGGTGAAGAGGGGAGCCCGCTGGGTTAGGGGAGGAGGTGAAGAGGCGAGCCCGCTGGGGTAGGGGAGGAGGTGAAGTGGGGAGCCTGCTGGGGTGGGAGGGAGGTGAAGAAGGGAGCCCGCTGCGGTGGGAGGTTGGTGAAGAGGGGAGCCTGCCGGGGAGGGTGGGAGGCAGGTGAAGAGGGGAGCCCGTCGGGGTGGGTGGGAATGAGGTGAAGAGTGGAGCCCGCCGGGGTGGGTTGGAGGGAGGTGAAGAGGGGAGCCCTCCGGGGTGGGTGGGAGGAAGGTGGAGGGGAGCCCGCTGGGGTGGGTGGGAGGGAGGTGAAGAGGGGAGCCCGCCGGGGTGGGTGTGAAGGTGTTGAAGAGGGGAGCCCGCTGGGTTGGGAGAGAGGGAGGTGAAGAGGGGAGCCCGCTGGGGTGGGCGAGGAGGTGAAGAGTGGAGCCAGCTGGGGTGGGCGAGTAGTTGAAGATAGGAGCCCGCTGGCGTGGGCGAGGAGGTGAAGAGGGGAGCCCACTGGGATGGGGGGGGAGGTAAAGGGAGCCCGCTGGGGTAGGGGAAGTGGTGAAGAGGGGAGAACGCTGGGGTGGGGGGAGGTGAAGAGGGGAGCCCGCTGGGGTGGGGGGAGGTGAAGAGGGGAGCCCGCTGGGGTGGGGGGAGGTGAAGAGGGGAGCCCGCTGGGGTGGGGGGAGGTGAAGAGGGGAGCCCGCTGGGGTGGGGGGGAGGTGAAGAGGGGAGCCCGCTGGGGTGGGGGGGGAGGTGAAGGGGGGAGCCCGCTGGGGTGGGGGGGGGAGGTGAAGAGGGAGCCCGCTGGGGTAGATGGGAGGGAGGTGAAGAGGGGAGCCCGCCGGTGAGGGCGGGATGGAGGTGAAGAGGGAAGCCAACAGGGGTGGGCGGGAGGGAGGAGAAGAGGGGAGCCCGCCGGGGTGGGTGGGAGGGAGGTGAAGAGGTGAGCCTGCCGGAGTGGGTGGGAAAGAGGTGAAGAAGGGAGCCCGCCGGGCTGGGAGGAAGAGAGGTTAAGAGGGGAGCCTGCCGGGTTGGGTTGGAGGGTGGTGAAGAGGGGAGCCCGCTGGGGTGGGAGGGAGGTGAAGAGGGGAGCCCGCCGGGGTGGGTGAGGTGAAATGGGGAGCCCGCCGGGGTGGGAGGGAGGGAGGTGAAGAGGGGAGCCAGCAGGGGTGGGTGGGTGGGAGGTGAAGAGGCCAGCCCGCCGGGGTTTGTGGGAGGGAGGTGAAGAAGCGAGCCCGCCGGGGTGGGTGGGAGGAAGGTGAAGAGGGGAGTCCGCCGGGGTGGGTGGGAGGGAGGTGAAGAGGGGAGCCTGCCGGAGTGGGTGGGAGGAGGGGATGAGGGGAGCCTGCCGGGGTGGGTGGGAGGGAGGTGAAGAGGGGAGCCCGCTGGGATGGGTGGGATGGAAGAGAAGAGGGGAGCCCGCTGGGGTGGGGGGGGGAGGTGAAGAGGAGAGCCCGCCTGGGTGGGGGGGAGGGAGGTGAAGAGGAGAGCCCGCCGGGGTGGGAGGGAGGGAGATGAAGAGGAGAGCCTGCCGGGTTGGGTTGGAGGGTGGTGAAGAGGGGAGCCAGCCGGGGTGGGTGGGAGGGAAGGGAAGAGGGGAGTCCGCCGGTGAGGGTGGGAGGGAGTTGAAGAGGGGAGCCCACCGGGTTGGGAGGGAGGGAGGTGAAGAGGGGAGCCTGCCAGGGTGGGTGTGAGGGAGGTGAAGAGGAGAGCCCGCCGGGGTTGGTGGGAGGTAGGTGAAGAGGGGAGCCCGCCGGGGTGGGTGGGAGGGAGGTGAAGAAGCGAGCCAGCCGAAGTGGGTGGGAAAGAGGTGAAGAGGGGAGCCCGCCGTGGTGGGTGGGAGGGAGGTGAAGAGGAGAGCCCGCAGGGGTGGGGGGTGATGAAGAGGGGAGACAGTGGGGTGGGGGGTGAGGTGAAGAGGGTAACCAGATGCAGTGGGGAGGGGGGAGGCAAATAAAGAAGCCCACTGGGGTGGGGAAGGAGGTGAAGAGGGGAGCCCGCAAGTGTAGGGGAGGTGATGAAGAGGGGAGCCTCCTGGGGTGGGGGAGGAGGTGAAGAGGGGAGCCCAATGGGGTGGTGGGGGAGGTGAAGAGCAAAGCCCGCCGGTGTAGGTAGGAGGGACGTGAAGAGCGGAGTCCGCCGTGGTGGGTGAGGTGAAATGGGGAGCCTGCCGGGGTGGGAGGGAGGGAGGGAGGTGAAGAGGAGAGCCCGCCGGGGTGGGTGGGAGGGAGTTGAAGAGGGGAGCCCGCCGGGGTGGCTGGGTGGGAGGTGAAGAGGCCAGCCCGCCGGGTTGGTGGGAGGGAGGTGAAGAAGCGAGGCCGCCGGGGGTGGGTGGGAGGGAGGTGAAGAGGGGAGCCCGCCGGAGTGGGTGGGAGGGAGGTGAAGTGGGGAGACCGCCGGAGTGGGTGGGAGGGAGGTGAAGTCGGGAGCCCGCCGGAGTGGGTGGGAGGAGTGGAAGAGGGGAGCCCGCCGGAGTGGGTGGGAGGGAGGTGAAGAGGAGAGCCCCCTGGGATGGGTGGGAGGGAAGTGAAGAGGGGAGCCCGCTGGGGTGGGTGGGAGGGAAGTGAAGAGGGGAGCCCGCTGGGGTGGGTGGGAGGGAAGTGAAGAGGGGAGCCCGCTGGGGTGGGTGGGGAAGAGGGGAGCCTGCCCGGGAGGGTGGGAGGCAGGTGAAGAGGGGAGCCCGCCGGGGTGGGTGGGTGGGAGGTGAAGAGGCCAGCCCGCCGGGGTTGGTGGGAGGGAGGTCAAGTAGCGAGCCCGCCGGGGTGGGTGGGAGGGAGGTGAAGAGGAGAGCCCGCCGGAGTGGGTGGGAGGGAGGTGAAGAGGAGAGCCCGCAGGGGTGGGGGGTGATGAAGAGGGGAGACAGTGGGGTGGGGGGTGAGGTGAAGAGGGTAACCAGATGCAGTGGGGAGGGGGGAGGCAAATAAAGAAGCCCACTGGGGTGGGGAAGGAGGTGAAGAGGGGAGCCCGCAAGGGTAGGGGAGGTGATGAAGAGGGGAGCCTCCTGGGGTGGGGGAGGAGGTGAAGAGGGGAGCCCAATGGGGTGGTGGGGGAGGTGAAGAGCAAAGCCCGCCGGTGTAGGTAGGAGGGACGTGAAGAGCGGAGTCCGCCGTGGTGGGTGAGGTGAAATGGGGAGCCTGCCGGGGTGGGAGGGAGGGAGGGAGGTGAAGAGGAGAGCCCGCCGGGGTGGGTGGGAGGGAGTTGAAGAGGGGAGCCCGCCGGGGTGGCTGGGTGGGAGGTGAAGAGGCCAGCCCGCCGGGTTGGTGGGAGGGAGGTGAAGAAGCGAGGCCGCCGGGGGTGGGTGGGAGGGAGGTGAAGAGGGGAGCCCGCCGGAGTGGGTGGGAGGGAGGTGAAGTGGGGAGCCCGCCGGAGTGGGTGGGAGGGAGGTGAAGTCGGGAGCCCGCCGGAGTGGGTGGGAGGAGTGGAAGAGGGGAGCCCGCCGGAGTGGGTGGGAGGGAGGTGAAGAGGAGAGCCCCCTGGGATGGGTGGGAGGGAAGTGAAGAGGGGAGCCCGCTGGGGTGGGTGGGAGGGAAGTGAAGAGGGGAGCCCGCTGGGGTGGGTGGGAGGGAAGTGAAGAGGGGAGCCCGCTGGGGTGGGTGGGGAAGAGGGGAGCCTGCCGGGGAGGGTGGGAGGCAGGTGAAGAGGGGAGCCCGCCGGGGTGGGTGGGTGGGAGGTGAAGAGGCCAGCCCGCCGGGGTTGGTGGGAGGGAGGTCAAGTAGCGAGCCCGCCGGGGTGGGTGGGAGGGAGGTGAAGAGGAGAGCCCGCCGGAGTGGGTGGGAGGGAGGTGAAGTGGGGAGCCCGCCGGAGTAGGTGGGAGGAGTGGAAGAGGGGAGCCCGCCGGGTTGGGTGGGAGGGAAGTGAAGAGGGGAGCCCGCTGGGGTGGGTGGCAGAGGTGAAGAGGGGAGCCTGCTGGGGTAGGGGAGGAGGTGAAGAGGGGAGCCCGCTGGGGTAGGGGAGGTGGTGAACAGGGGAGCTCAATGGGGTAGGGGAGGAGGTGAAGTGGGGAGCCTGCTGGGGTGGGAGGGAGGTGAAGAAGGGAGCCCGCTGGGGTGGGTGGGAAGGAGGTGAAGAGTGGAGCCCGCCGGGGTGGGTTGGAGGGAGGTGAAGAGGGGAGCCCTCCGGGGTGGGTGGGAGGGAGGTGAAGAGGGGAGCCCGCCGAGGTGGGTGGGAGGGAGGTGAAGAAGGGATACCGTCGGGGTGGGTGTGAAGGTGTTGGAGGGGAGCCCGCCGGGTTGGGAGAGAGGGAGGTGAAGAGGGGAGCCCGCTGGGGTGGTCGAGGAGGTGAAGAGGGGAGCCCGCTGGGGTGGTCGAGGAGGTGAAGAGGGGAGCCCGCTGGGGTGGGCGAGGAGGTGAAGAGGGGAGCCCGCTGCTGTGGGCGAGGAGCTGAAGAGGGGAGCCCACTGGGGTGGGGCGGAGGTGAAGGGAGCCCACTGGGGTAGGGGAGGTGGTAAAGCGGGGAGAAAGCTGGGGTGGGGGATGTGAAGAGGGGAGCCCGCTGGGGTGGTGGGGAGGTGAAGAGGGGAGCCCGCTGGGGTGGGGGGAAAGTTGAAAAGTGGAGCCTGCTGGGGTGGGGGGGGAAGGGGAAGAGGGGAGCACAGTGGGGTGGGGGGAAATGGGAAGAGGGGAGCCCACTGTGGTGGGGGGTGATGAAGAGGGGAGCCCGCCGGGGTGTGTGGGAGAGAGGTGAAGAGGGGAACCCGCCGGGGTGTGTGGGAGGGAGGTGAAGAGGGGAGCCCAATGGGGTGGTGGGGGAGGTGAAGAGCGAAGCGCACCAGTGTGGGTGGGAGGGACGTGAAGAGCGGAGCCCGCCGGGGTGGGTGAGGTGAAATGGGGAGCCCGCCGGGGTGGGTTAGGTAAAATGGGGAGCCCGCCGGGGTGGGTGAGGTAAAATGGGGAGCCCGCCGGGGTGGGTGAGGTAAAATGGGGAGCCCGCCGGGGTGGGAGGGAGGGAGGTGAAGAGAGGAGCCCGCCGGGGTGGGTGGGTGGGAGGTGAAGAGGCCAGCCCGCCGGGGTTGGTGGGAGGGAGGTCAAGAAGCGAGCCCGCCGGGGTGGGTGGGAGGGAGGTAAAGAGGGGAGCCCGCCGGAGTGGGTGGGAGGGAGGTGAAGTGGGGAGCCCGCCGGAGTGGGTGGGAGGAGTGGAAGAGGGGAGCCCGCCGGGTTGGGTGGGAGGGAAGTGAAGAGGGGAGCCCGCTGGGGTGGGAAGGGGTGGTGAAGAGGGGAGCCTGCTGGGGTAGGGGAGGAGGTGAAGAGGGGAGCCCGCTGGGGTAGGGGAGGAGGTGAACAGGGGAGCTCAATGGGGTAGGGGTGGAGGTGAAGTGGGGAGCCTGCTGGGGTGGGAAGGAGGTGAAGAAGGGAGCCCGCTGGGGTGGGTGGGAAGGAGGTGAAGAGGGGAGCACGCCGAGGTGGGTGCGAGGGAGGTGAAGAGGGGAGCCCGCCGGGTTGGGAGAGAGGGAGGTGAAGAGGGGAGCCCGCCGGGGTGGGCGAGGAGGTGAAGAGGGGAGCCCGCTGGGGTGGGCGAGGAGGTGAAGAGGGGAGCCCGCTGGGGTGGGCGAGGTGGTGAAGAGGGGAACCCACTGGGGTGGGGGGGAGGTGAAGGGAGCCCGCTGGGGTAGGGGAAGTGGTGAAGAGGGGAGCCCGCTGGGGTGGGGGGGGGGGAGCTGAAGAGGGGAGCCCGCTGGGGTGGGGGGGGGAGCTGAAGAGGGGAGCCAGCTGGGGTGGGGGGGTGGGAGGTGAAGAGGGGAGCCCGCTGGGGTGGGGGGGGTGGGAGGTGGAGAGGGGAGCCCGCTGGGGTGGGGGGAGGTGAAGAGGGGAGCCCGCTGGGGTGAGGGGGAGGTGAAGAGGGGAGCCCGCTGGGGTGGGGGGGGGAGGTGAAGAGGGGAGCCCGCTTGGGTGGGGGGGAGGTGAAGGCGGGGAGCCCGCTGGGGTGGGAGGGGGAGGTGAAGAGGGGGAGCCCGCTGGGTGGGGGGGGGAGGTGAAGAGGGGAGCCCGCTGGGGTGGATGGGAGGGAGGTGAAGAGGGGAGCCCGCCGTTGAGGGCGGGATGGAGGTGAAGAGGGAAGCCAACAGGGGTGGGCGGGAGGGAGGAGAAGAGGGGAGCCCGCCAGGGTGGGTGGGAGGGAGGTGAAGAGGTGAGCCTGCCGGAGTGGGTGAGAAAGAGGTGAAGAAGGGAGCCCGCCGGGCTGGGAGGGAGAGAGGTTAAGAGGTGAGCGCGCAGGGGTGGGGGGTGATGAAGAGGGGAGACAGTGGGGTGGGGGGATGAGGTGAAGAGGGTAACCAGATGCAGTGGGGGGGGGGGGGGACGCAAAGAAAGAAGCACACTGGGGTGGGTAAGAAGGTGAAGAGGGGAGCCCGCAAGGGTAGGGGAGGTGATGAAGAGGGCAGCCTGCTGGGGTGGGGCAGGAGGTGAAGAGGGGAGCCCAATGGGGTGGTGGGGGAGGTGAAGAGCAAAGCCCGCCGGTGTGGGTGGGAGGGACGTGAAGAGCGGAGCCCGCCGTGGTGGGTTAGGTGAAATGGGGAGCCCGCCGGGGTGGGAGGGAGGGAGGTGAAGAGGGGAGCCCGCCGGGGTGGGTGGGAGGGAGTTGAAGAGGGGAGCCCGCCGGGGTGGTTGGGTGGGAGGTGAAGAGGCCAGACCGCCGGGTTGGTGGGAGGGAGGTGAAGAAGCGAGCCCGCCGAGGGTGGGTGGGAGGGAGGTGAAGAGGGGAGCCCGCCGGAGTGGGTGGGAGGGTGGTGAAGTGGGGAGCCCGCCGGAGTGGGTGGGAGGGAGGTGAAGTGGGGAGCCCGCCGGAGTGGGTGGGAGGGAGGTGAAGTGGGGAGCCCGCCGGAGTGGGTGGGAGGAGTGGAAGAGGGGAGCCCGCCGGAGTGGGTGGGAGGGAGGTGAAGAGGGGAGCCCGCTGGGATGGGTGGGAGGGAAGTGAAGAGGGGAGCCCGCTGGGGTGGGTGGGAGGGAAGTGAAGAGGGGAGCCCGCTGGGGTGGGTGGGAGGGAAGTGAAGAGCGGAGCCCGCTGGGGTGGGTGGGAGGGAAGTGAAGAGCGGAGCCCGCTGGGGTGGGGGAGGGAGCTGAAGAGGGGAGCCCGCTGGGGTGGGGGGGGTGGGAGGTGAAGAGGGGAGCCCGCTGGGGTGGGGGGGGTGGGAGGTGGAGAGGGGAGCCCGCTGGGGTGGGGGGAGGTGAAGAGGGGAGCCCGCTGGGGTGAGGGGGAGGTGAAGAGGGGAGCCCGCTGGGGTGGGGGGGGAGGTGAAGAGGGGAGCCCGCTTGGGTGGGGGGGGAGGTGAAGGCGGGGAGCCCGCTGGGGTGGGAGGGGGAGGTGAAGAGGGGGAGCCCGCTGGGTGGGGGGGGGAGGTGAAGAGGGGAGCCCGCTGGGGTGGATGGGATGGAGGTGAAGAGGGGAGCCCGCCGGTGAGGGCGGGATGGAGGTGAAGAGGGGAGCCAACAGGGGTGGGCGGGAGGGAGGAGAAGAGGGGAGCCCGCCGGGGTGGGTGGGAGGGAGGTGAAGAGGTGAGCCCGCAGGGGAGGGGGGTGATGAAGAGGGGAGACAGTGGGGTGGGGGGATGAGGTGAAGAGGGTAACCAGATGCAGTGGGGGGGGGGGAGGCAAAGAAAGAAGCACACTGGGGTGGGTAAGAAGGTGAAGAGGGGAGCCCGCAAGGGTAGGGGAGGTGATGAAGAGGGCAGCCTGCTGGGGTGGGGGAGGAGGTGAAGAGGGGAGCCCAATGGGGTGGTGGGGGAGGTGAAGAGCAAAGCCCGCCGGTGTGGGTAGGAGGGACGTGAAGAGCGGAGTCCGCCGTGGTGGGTGAGGTGAAATGGGGAGCCTGCCGGGGTGGGAGGGAGGGAGGGAGGTGAAGAGGAGAGCCCGCCGGGGTGGGTGGGAGGGAGTTGAAGAGGGGAGCCCGCCGGGGTGGCTGGGTGGGAGGTGAAGAGGCCAGCCCGCCGGGTTGGTGGGAGGGAGGTGAAGAAGCGAGGCCGCCGGGGGTGGGTGGGAGGGAGGTGAAGAGGGGAGCCCGCCGGAGTGGGTGGGAGGGAGGTGAAGTGGGGAGCCCGCCGGAGTGGGTGGGAGGGAGGTGAAGTCGGGAGCCCGCCGGAGTGGGTGGGAGGAGTGGAAGAGGGGAGCCCGCCGGAGTGGGTGGGAGGGAGGTGAAGAGGAGAGCCCCCTGGGATGGGTGGGAGGGAAGAGGGGAGCCCGCTGGGGTGGGTGGGAGGGAAGTGAAGAGGGGAGCCCGCTGGGGTGGGTGGGAGGGAAGTGAAGAGGGGAGCCCGCTGGGGTGGGTGGGGAAGAGGGGAGCCTGCCGGGGAGGGTGGGAGGCAGGTGAAGAGGGGAGCCCGCCGGGGTGGGTGGGTGGGAGGTGAAGAGGCCAGCCCGCCGGGGTTGGTGGGAGGGAGGTCAAGTAGCGAGCCCGCCGGGGTGGGTGGGAGGGAGGTGAAGAGGAGAGCCCGCCGGAGTGGGTGGGAGGGAGGTGAAGTGGGGAGCCCGCCGGAGTAGGTGGGAGGAGTGGAAGAGGGGAGCCAGCCGGGTTGGGTGGGAGGGAAGTGAAGAGGGGAGCCCGCTGGGGTGGGTGGCGGAGGTGAAGAGGGGAGCCTGCTGGGGTAGGGGAGGAGGTGAAGAGGGGAGCCCGCTGGGGTAGGGGAGGTGGTGAACAGGGGAGCTCAATGGGGTAGGGGAGGAGGTGAAGTGGGGAGCCTGCTGGGGTGGGAGGGAGGTGAAGAAGGGAGCCCGCTGGGGTGGGTGGGAAGGAGGTGAAGAGTGGAGCCCGCCGGGGTGGGTTGGAGGGAGGTGAAGAGGGGAGCCCTCCGGGGTGGGTGGGAGGGAGGTGAAGAGGGGAGCCCGCCGAGGTGGGTGGGAGGGAGGTGAAGAAGGGAGCCCGTCGGGGTGGGTGTGAAGGTGTTGGAGGGGAGCCCGCCGGGTTGGGAGAGAGGGAGGTGAAGAGGGGAGCCCGCTGGGGTGGTCGAGGAGGTGAAGAGGGGAGCCCGCTGGGGTGGTCGAGGAGGTGAAGAGGGGAGCCCGCTGGGGTGGGCGAGGAGGTGGAGCCCGCTGCTGTGGGCGAGGAGCTGAAGAGGGGAGCCCACTGGGGTGGGGCGGAGGTGAAGGGAGCCCACTGGGGTAGGGGAGGTGGTAAAGCGGGGAGAAAGCTGGGGTGGGGGAGGTGAAGAGGGGAGCCCGCTGGGGTGGTGGGGAGGTGAAGAGGGGAGCCCGCTGGGGTGGATGGGATGGAGGTGAAGAGGGGAGCCCGCTGGGGTGGATGGGATGGAGGTGAAGAGGGGAGCCCGCCGGTGAGGGCGGGATGGAGGTGAAGAGGGAAGCCAACAGGGGTGGGCGGGAGGGAGGAGAAGAGGGGAGCCCGCCGGGGTGGGTGGGAGGGAGGTGAAGAGGTGAGCCTGCCGGAGTGGGTGAGAAAGAGGTGAAGAAGGGAGCCCGCCGGGCTGGGAGGGAGAGAGGTTAAGAGGTGAGCCCGCAGGGGAGGGGGGTGATGAAGAGGGGAGACAGTGGGGTGGGGGGGATGAGGTGAAGAGGGTAACCAGATGCAGTGGGGGGGGGGGAGGCAAAGAAAGAAGCACACTGGGGTGGGTAAGAAGGTGAAGAGGGGAGCCCGCAAGGGTAGGGGAGGTGATGAAGAGGGCAGCCTGCTGGGGTGGGGAGGAGGTGAAGAGGGGAGCCCAATGGGGTGGTGGGGGAGGTGAAGAGCAAAGCCCGCCGGTGTGGGTAGGAGGGACGTGAAGAGCGGAGTCCGCCGTGGTGGGGTGAGGTGAAATGGGGAGCCTGCCGGGGTGGGAGGGAGGGAGGGAGGTGAAGAGGAGAGCCCGCCGGGGTGGGTGGGAGGGAGTTGAAGAGGGGAGCCCGCCGGGGTGGCTGGGTGGGAGGTGAAGAGGCCAGCCCGCCGGGTTGGTGGGAGGGAGGTGAAGAAGCGAGGCCGCGGGGGTGGGTGGGAGGGAGGTGAAGAGGGGAGCCCGCCGGAGTGGGTGGAGGGAGGTGAAGTGGGGAGCCCGCCGGAGTGGGTGGGGAGGAGGTGAAGTCGGGAGCCGCCGGAGTGGGTGGGAGGAGTGGAAGAGGGGAGCCCGCCGGAGTGGGTGTGAAGGTGTTGGAGGGGAGCCCGCCGGGTTGGGAGAGAGGGAGGTGAAGAGGGGAGCCCGCTGGGGTGGTCGAGGAGGTGAAGAGGGGAGCCCGCTGGGGTGGTCGAGGAGGTGAAGAGGGGAGCCCGCTGGGTGGGCGAGGAGGTGGAGCCCGCTGCTGTGGGCGAGGAGCTGAAGAGGGGAGCCCACTGGGGTGGGGCGGAGGTGAAGGGAGCCCACTGGGTAGGGGAGGTGGTAAAGCGGGGAGAAAGCTGGGGTGGGGGAGGTGAAGAGGGGAGCCCGCTGGGGTGGTGGGGAGGTGAAGAGGGGAGCCCGCTGGGGTGGGGGGAAAGTTGAAAAGTGGAGCCTGCTGGGGTGGGGGGGGAAGGGAAGAGGGGAGCCCGCTGGGGTGGATGGGATGGAGGTGAAGAGGGGAGCCCGCCGGTGAGGGCGGGATGGAGGTGAAGAGGGAAGCCAACAGGGTGTGGGCGGGAGGGAGGAGAAGAGGGGAGCCCGCCGGGGTGGGTGGGAGGGAGGTGAAGAGGTGAGCCTGCCGGAGTGGGTGAGAAAGAGGTGAAGAAGGGAGCCCGCCGGGCTGGGAGGGAGAGAGGTTAAGAGGTGAGCCCGCAGGGGAGGGGGGTGATGAAGAGGGGAGACAGTGGGGTGGGGGGATGAGGTGAAGAGGGTAACCAGATGCAGTGGGGGGGGGGAGGCAAAGAAAGAAGCACACTGGGGTGGGTAAGAAGGTGAAGAGGGGAGCCCGCAAGGGAAGGGGAGGTGATGAAGAGGGCAGCCTGCTGGGGTGGGGGAGGAGGTGAAGAGGGGAGCCCAATGGGGTGGTGGGGGAGGTGAAGAGCAAAGCCCGCCGGTGTGGGTAGGAGGGACGTGAAGAGCGGAGTCCGCCGTGGTGGGTGAGGTGAAATGGGGAGCCTGCCGGGGTGGGAGGGAGGGAGGGAGGTGAAGAGGAGAGCCCGCCGGGGTGGGTGGGAGGGAGTTGAAGAGGGGAGCCCGCCGGGGTGGCTGGGTGGGAGGTGAAGAGGCCAGC
This sequence comes from Narcine bancroftii, assembly GCF_036971445.1. NCBI lineage: Eukaryota > Metazoa > Chordata > Chondrichthyes > Torpediniformes > Narcinidae > Narcine > Narcine bancroftii. The sequence continues at coordinate 4,124 of NW_027212199.1, read as the reverse complement.
CGCCGGGTTGGTGGGAGGGAGGTGAAGAAGCGAGGCCGCCGGGGGTGGGTGGGAGGGAGGTGAAGAGGGGAGCCCGCCGGAGTGGGTGGGAGGGAGGTGAAGTGGGGAGCCCGCCGGAGTGGGTGGGAGGGAGGTGAAGTCGGGAGCCCGCCGGAGTGGGTGGGAGGAGTGGAAGAGGGGAGCCCGCTGGAGTGGGTGGGAGGGAGGTGAAGAGGAGAGCCCCCTGGGATGGGTGGGAGGGAAGAGGGGAGCCCGCTGGGGTGGGTGGGAGGGAAGTGAAGAGGGGAGCCCGCTGGGGTGGGTGGGAGGGAAGTGAAGAGGGGAGCCCGCTGGGGTGGGTGGGGAAGAGGGGAGCCTGCCGGGGAGGGTGGGAGGCAGGTGAAGAGGGGAGCCCGCGGGGTGGGTGGGTGGGAGGTGAAGAGGCCAGCCCGCCGGGGTTGGTGGGAGGGAGGTCAAGTAGCGAGCCCGCCGGGGTGGGTGGGAGGGAGGTGAAGAGGAGAGCCCGCCGGAGTGGGGTGGGAGGGAGGTGAAGTGGGGAGCCCGCCGGAGTAGGTGGGAGAGTGGAAGAGGGGAGCCAGCCGGGTTGGGTGGGAGGGAAGTGAAGAGGGGAGCCCGCTGGGGTGGGTGGCGGAGGTGAAGAGGGGAGCCTGCTGGGGTAGGGGAGGAGGTGAAGAGGGGAGCCCGCTGGGGTAGGGGAGGTGGTGAACAGGGGACCTCAATGGGGTAGGGGAGGAGGTGAAGTGGGGAGCCTGCTGGGGTGGAGGGAGGTGAAGAAGGGAGCCCGCTGGGGTGGGTGGGAAGGAGGTGAAGAGTGGAGCCCGCCGGGGTGGGTTGGAGGGAGGTGAAGAGGGGGAGCCCTCCGGGGTGGGTGGGAGGGAGGTGAAGAGGGGAGCCCGCCGAGGTGGGTGGGAGGGAGGTGAAGAAGGGAGCCCGTCGGGGTGGGTGTGAAGGTGTTGGAGGGGAGCCCGCCGGGTTGGGAGAGAGGGAGGTGAAAGTAGGGGAGCCCGCTGGGGTGGTCGAGGAGGTGAAGAGGGGAGCCCGCTGGTGGGGGGTGGTCGAGGAGGTGAAGAGGGGAGCCCGCTGGGGTGGGCGAGGAGGTGGAGCCCGCTGCTGTGGGCGAGGAGCTGAGAGGGGAGCCACTGGGGTGGGGCGGAGGTGAAGGGAGCCCACTGGGGTAGGGGAGGTGGTAAAGCGGGGAGAAAGCTGGGGTGGGGGAGGTGAAGAGGGGAGCCCGCTGGGGTGGTGGGGGAGGTGAAGAGGGGAGCCCGCTGGGGTGGGGGGAAAGTTGAAAAGTGGAGCCTGCTGGGGTGGGGGGGGAAGGGGAAGAGGGGAGCCCAGTGGGGTGGGGGGGAAATGGGAAGAGGGGAGCCCACTGTGGTGGGGGGTGATGAAGAGGGGAGCCCGCCGGGGTGTGTGGGAGAGAGGTGAAGAGGGGAACCCGCCGGGGTGTGTGGGAGGGAGGTGAAGAGGGGAACCCGCCGGGGTGGGGGGAGGGAGGTGAAGAGGGGAGCCCAATGGGGTGGTGGGGGAGGTGAAGAGCGAAGCGCACCGGTGTGGGTGGGAGGGACGTGAAGAGCGGAGCCCGCCGGGGTGGGTGAGGTGAAATGGGGAGCCCGCTGGGGTGGGTGGGAAGGAGGTTGAAGAGTGGAGCCCGCCGAGGTGGGTTGGAGGGAGGTGAAGAGGGGAGCCCTCCGGGGTGGGTGGGAGGGAGGTGAAGAGGGGAGCCCGCCGAGGTGGGTGGGAGGGAGGTGAAGAAGGGATACCGTCGGGGTGGGTGTGAAGGTGTTGGAGGGGAGCCCGCCGGGTTGGGAGAGAGGGAGGTGAAGAGGGGAGCCCGCTGGGGTGGTCGAGGAGGTGAAGAGGGGAGCCCGCTGGGGTGGTCGAGGAGGTGAAGAGGGGAGCCCGCTGGGGTGGGCGAGGAGGTGAAGAGGGGAGCCCGCTGCTGTGGGCGAGGAGCTGAAGAGGGGAGCCCACTGGGGTGGGGCGGAGGTGAAGGGAGCCCACTGGGGTAGGGGAGGTGGTAAAGCGGGGAGAAAGCTGGGGTGGGGGATGTGAAGAGGGGAGCCCGCTGGGGTGGTGGGGAGGTGAAGAGGGGAGCCCGCTGGGGTGGGGGGAAAGTTGAAAAGTGGAGCCTGCTGGGGTGGGGGGGGGAAGGGGAAGAGGGGAGCACAGTGGGGTGGGGGGGAAATGGGAAGAGGGGAGCCCACTGTGGTGGGGGGTGATGAAGAGGGGAGCCCGCCGGGGTGTGTGGAGAGAGGTGAAGAGGGGAACCCGCCGGGGTGTGTGGGAGGGAGGTGAAGAGGGGAGCCCAATGGGGTGGTGGGGGGAGGTGAAGAGCGAAGCGCACCAGTGTGGGTGGGAGGGACGTGAAGAGCGGAGCCCGCCGGGGGTGGGTGAGGTGAAATGGGGGAGCCCGCCGGGGTGGGTTAGGTAAAATGGGGAGCCCGCCGGGGTGGGTGAGGTAAAATGGGGAGCCCGCCGGGGTGGGTGAGGTAAAATGGGGAGCCCGCCGGGGTGGGAGGGAGGGAGGTGAAGAGAGGAGCCCGCCGGGGTGGGTGGGTGGGAGGTGAAGAGGCCAGCCCGCCGGGGTTGGTGGGAGGGAGGTCAAGAAGCGAGCCCGCCGGGGTGGGTGGGAGGGAGGTAAAGAGGGGAGCCCGCCGGAGTGGGTGGGAGGGAGGTGAAGTGGGGAGCCCGCCGGAGTGGGTGGGAGGAGTGGAAGAGGGGAGCCCGCCGGGTTGGGTGGGAGGGAAGTGAAGAGGGGAGCCCCGCTGGGGTGGGAAGGGGTGGTGAAGAGGGGAGCCTGCTGGGGTAGGGGAGGAGGTGAAGAGGGGAGCCCGCTGGGGTAGGGGAGGAGGTGAACAGGGGAGCTCAATGGGGTAGGGGTGGAGGTGAAGTGGGGAGCCTGCTGGGGTGGGAAGGAGGGTGAAGAAGGGAGCCCGCTGGGGTGGGTGGGAAGGAGGTGAAGAGGGGAGCACGCCGAGGTGGGTGCGAGGGAGGTGAAGAGGGGAGCCCGCCGGGTTGGGAGAGAGGGAGGTGAAGAGGGGAGCCGCCGGGGTGGGCGAGGAGGTGAAGAGGGGAGCCCGCTGGGGTGGGCGAGGAGGTGAAGAGGGGAGCCCGCTGGGGTGGGCGAGGTGGTGAAGAGGGGAACCCACTGGGTGGGGGGGAGGTGAAGGGAGCCCGCTGGGGTAGGGGAAGTGGTGAAGAGGGGAGCCCGCTGGGTGGGGGGGGGGGAGCTGAAGAGGGGGAGCCCGCTGGGGTGGTGGGGGGGAGCTGAAGAGGGGAGCCAGCTGGGGGTGGGGGGGTGGGAGGTGAAGAGGGGAGCCCGCTGGGGTGGGGGGGGTGGGAGGTGGAGAGGGGAGCCCGCTGGGGTGGGGGGAGGTGAAGAGGGGAGCCCGCTGGGGTGAGGGGGAGGTGAAGAGGGGAGCCCGCTGGGGTGGGGGGGGGAGGTGAAGAGGGGAGCCCGCTTGGGTGGGGGGGAGGTGAAGGCGGGGAGCCCGCTGGGGTGGGAGGGGGAGGTGAAGAGGGGGAGCCCGCTGGGTGGGGGGGGGAGGTGAAGAGGGGAGCCCGCTGGGGTGGATGGGAGGGAGGTGAAGAGGGGAGCCCGCCGTTGAGGGCGGGATGGAGGTGAAGAGGGAAGCCAACAGGGGTGGGGCGGGAGGGAGGAGAAGAGGGAGCCCGCCAGGGTGGGTGGGAGGGAGGTGAAGAGGTGAGCCTGCGGAGTGGGTGAGAAAGAGGTGAAGAAGGGAGCCCGCCGGGCTGGGAGGGAGAGAGGTTAAGAGGTGAGCGCGCAGGGGTGGGGGGTGATGAAGAGGGGAGACAGTGGGGTGGGGGGATGAGGTGAAGAGGGTAACCAGATGCAGTGGGGGGGGGGGGGGACGCAAAGAAAGAAGCACACTGGGGTGGGTAAGAAGGTGAAGAGGGGAGCCCGCAAGGGTAGGGGAGGTGATGAAGAGGGCAGCCTGCTGGGGTGGGGCAGGAGGTGAAGAGGGGAGGCCAATGGGGTGGTGGGGGAGGTGAAGAGCAAAGCCCGCCGGTGTGGGTGGGAGGGACGTGAAGAGCGGAGCCCGCCGTGGTGGGTTAGGTGAAATGGGGAGCCCGCCGGGGTGGGAGGGAGGGAGGTGAAA
>NW_027212197.1:0-40229 GCF_036971445.1 Narcine bancroftii | reverse complement strand
CATAGAAATAAAAAGAACAAAATGATGTCTACAACTCTTGAATCTGAGTCGTCGAGGAGATGCTGCAGAAAAGTCTGGAAGGGGCGATCTTGAATATAATGTTAAAGCAAGGTACCCCACACAGCAGCAAAAGCAGAGATGCTATCATTGGTGCCCAGGAAATCAGATTACATGGTCAGTATCACTGTGTCCTTTGTGGGATCTTGCTGGGCCTAGACCAGTGACCTCACTTCTGAAATGCTTTGCTGAAAAGCATCTTGAGGTCTTCAGAGGTCACAAAAGGTCACAAACACTATATAAATGCCCCCTCCTTCAGCTTCCCACTCCTTTCCTTCTCCTTTTAGAGAGCTACCCTTCTCTGCCCTCTGCCTTCTCCCCTATCACTTCTCAGCACATTCTCTTCTGCCCTCCAACCTGTATCCACCCAATACCGCTCACCTGCTACCCTGTACTCCTTCCTCTCACACTCCCCCACCTCTACCTTTTTATTCAGGGATCTGCCACATTCCTGACGAGTGCTCGGCTCGAAACATTGAGCGTCTTTTATTTTCCCGTGGATGTTGCCTGACCTGCTGAATTTCTCCAGTGTTTTTGTGTAGTGCTACGTCAATGCAAGCCTTGACCTTTAGAACAAGGGGTCAATGTTTCAGGTTAAGGGGTGAGCGACGTAGAATTTCCTCCATTCTGAGGGTAAACTCTGTCTTTGTGTGCATGCTCGATAATGAGTGGGCTCAAATCAGAATTTATTTTCATAACAAGTCATGAAATTCTGTGTTTTGTGGCAGAATCACAGTGCAGACATCCATATTATAACCATCTTACAACATTACTATAAAAATATTAAAATAATAATGTACGATAAGTAAAGCAGTGTCTTTGGTTCATTGATCATTCAGGAATCTGATGGCAGCAGGGAAGAAACTGTCCCTGTGCCGCTGAGTGCTTGACTTTAGGCTCCTGTACCTCCATCCCAATGGTAGCAGAATGAAGAGGGCATGGCCTAGGCAGTGGGGGTCTTTGAGGATAGAGGCCATCTGATGTCCTCAATGGAGTGAAGTCTGGTGCCTGTGATTTCGCAGGACAAGTTAACAACCCTCTGAAGTATATTCTTGTCCTGAGCGTTGACGATTCCATACCAGGCAGTGATGCAACCAGCCAGAATGCTCTCCACGGTACACCTGTAGAAGGTTATGAGAGATTTCGGTGACATACTGAATCTCCTCAGATACTTCACAAAGTATAGCCTCTGGGGAGCGTTTTTTTGTGATTGCAATAATGTGTAGGCTCCAGGACAGATCCTCGGAGATGTTGACCCCCAGGAATTTGAAGTTCTTGACCCTTTGATGAGGATTAAAAGATACTTAACAATTAGAGTGCCAATAAATATGGGTCAGGACAGATGAGTAGAAAACAATATTTAAAAATTTGGCTGGTGGAACAGGCGAAAGGGGCCAAATGGCCTATTCGTGCTTTTGTACCTTTCAATAAGCATGTGAGTCTGTTGTTCCACATTAATTGGGGGATAAGATGGGTGGGCTGCTTATGCATTGTACTTATTAGTTTAACAGCAAAGAGGAAATATTGCAAAGAATTAGCTTGTGTTCATTTTAATCTCTGGTCTGTAAAGTAAACATTCTTGAGTTCCATTTAATATTCTGTGCTAAAACCTTCTTGTTTGACACCTGGTTCTATTTGATCAATTGAACTTTAAATTCCTTAAAAAAGCTGGTCTACCCTCTATGTGGATAAAAGGTCTTCAACCTGAAGCTTTCACGATGTTGCTTCTTCCCCTGATTCCACCTGGCCTGTGGTGTTTTTCCTGTATTTTCTGTTCTTGTTTCAGATATCCCATGTCCAGTTTAAAAAAAAATTCCAAAGCTGCCATTTTCAGTCTGACCAACTCTTTTGATTTCTTCAAGACATTACTTTCAAGGATGAGTGATGCTGGGCTCAACTTGTTGTGAGAGAGAGGAAGTGAAGACCTTCCTTGCTCCTAATTGCTATCCATGAGTTTATTTATGTGCATATGAGGCATATGAGTGTGTTAGTCAATTGGGGGTGAGCTGTGTTCTGTCCGTAGTTGAATGAGGTGCCAATAGCCACTGACCAATCGCATGCTTGAGTGGGAACCCAGCATGAGGAGGGAAATCTGCTCATGCTTCGTGGATTCTCGTGTTGAACTGAAAGTAGATGACATGTTTTCTATTGGTCTCTTGTCACTCAAACTTCCATTAGTTGCAAACTATAAAGACAAAGTGGCTAATCCAGGCTTCTTAATAGCACACACTCCCCCTTTAGCGTAAACCCTGATTAAAAACTGGGATTTGAGATTTACAAAAAAGGCGTTGAGGTTTTATTTGCTAAATAAACATTTCAAAATCCAGAAGGAGAACTAGTAATAGATCAGGTTTCACATCTCAGGCTTGGAAGATAACACTGAGCACTAACAGCTGTGTAAGTAACATTTAGGTTAGCTGTGATTAAATGGTCCTTTTAAACAATGATTCACAAATGACCAGCATCATGAAAACTATTTTAAAAAAGGGTCATGCGTAACAATTTTCTCCATGTAAGTGAAACTTAAAATTCAATTAGTAAGGACTTAACAGCTTCAGGAATATTAAATGGTCTTTTTGGGAGGGAGTAACTATCTACCTATGTTGTAGCAATTCCATGGACTTGGGATTGAGTTCAGCACTGCCTGGGGAAACTTTTAATTCATTCAGCTCTTCTGGTCTGACATTTCATATGGACCTGTGGTGTAGGACAGCCAGAATCCCTGGACTCCCATTCACCTCTGGTCTCAGGAGAAGATAAAAATCCAGTCAGGCTTTCTGTTTGCTGCTTGCTAACATCTCCTGGAAAGTTTTGTGCACTCGCGTGTGGGATGGAGAGGTGGGCTAGTCTGAATGATCAAGTTCAGGTTTAACAGACAGAATCATAGACCACTGCAGCAGCGAAACAGGCTCTTCGACCCATCTAGTCTGTGCAGAATTATTACTCTGATCAGTCCCATTGACCTTCCTTACCCCTCCCATCCATGTACCTATCCACATTTTCCTTAAATGTTAAAATTGAGCCCGTATCTACTACTTCAGTTGGCAGCTCCTTCCACACTCTCACCACTCTGTGTGAAGAAGTTCCTCCCCATGTTCCCTTTAAACATTTCACTCTTATCCATTGTCCTCCAGTTCTTGTCTGGTGTACCTGGTACAGAGAGAAGGATTTGATTTGCAAGTTGTTCAGTAAATCAACTCGAACACGCCAACAGCATCCCAAAGAGAGAAGAGTAGGAGTTCATCACAGGATGTTGCAGTGAGAGGATTGGTTTGTAGTAGCAAGGACCGCATGGGATCACTGTTGTGGGTTCATTCAAGATCCTGATGGCTGTGGGGAATAAATGACCTTTGAAACTCTTGGTACGATTTCTCACTCTCAAGCCTCCTCCTTGAGAGGAGGAGAGAATATATCCATAGTGGGATGGGTCCTTCAGAGTGTTGGCCTCCTTTCCAAACCAGTGGGAAATGTGGATGGAGGGGAGAGAGGAAGTGCATTCTCTGCCTTATGCAGGTTCTTCCGATCTTGGGAGGAGCAGCTCGTGTCAACTTGTCTGAAGTTCATGGATGAAGTTAACGTTGTCAAATCGAAATACTGCATCGTGTTAATTTGACCAGACAGTGAACAAGTTTACAAAACTTGCTTGCTGGGGAATCGCACATCAAAACAGCCCAGAGCGATGGGTTCAATGTGCTCAGTGCCAACATTGTACCCTGCTTTCAGCCACAGAGCTGGGAATAGCCAGTCACAGAGAGGAGTTCACAGACACATATTCTGTTGTAGCAAGCTGTGAGCTAATGGTGGCACAATACAACCAGCTTTTTCAAAGTTGCTTTTAGCTAGCAACACACACTGCCAGTTTTCACTTAAAAAAGAAAACACGTATTTTGACAAACGCCTGCTTTATAAACAATATTTTGACAGCGAATGCAGGAATGGGCAGAGGAAAGAGCTGTGTAGAACTCTTTCCTGTCACTGGATTGTCAGTAGCAAGTCAGGCCATCTGTCAGTGAAGGACCCAAATGCAGGACTAGCCTTCAATGTGTTTTTTCTTACCTCTAACCAGCCCAGGAGAGCTGGCTCGGGGGAATTGGGAGACACTGATTGACAGCTTCAATGTCGGGAAGTGAAATGTGTGAAAAAGTTTAACTTACATTTGGCAAGATCCCAACTATCCTCTAGTCTCCTCCTTCTCCACTACACTGGAATGAAAACCAGGCTTAAGTGACCTGTTCATGGCACAAATATTTCATCCCATAAAGTTTGTGCCCACTCAAAAAACAAACAGTGTGTCCTATACTACCTGACTGACATCTTTGTGCTTCAGTTAATAGGAGTTCTTCCCTCTGATGTATTCCCTTTTACAAAGCTCAGATTAATATATATGGGGGAGGGGGGGCAGAAAGAGCCCTCTGCTCTCTCTCCCATCACTTCTTTCTCCTGTACCCTCCTACTTGTGTCTACATAATACCTCTTACTTGTTAGCCTGTGCTCCTCCCTTTCCTCCCTCCACTCCCCTCTTCTTCTCCCCCCCCCCCCCCACCCCCCACCAAACCAAGTCTTTTTTTTATTTAGGTGTCTGCCTTGGCCTGATTTTTGGCACTCCTGAAGAAGTGCTCAGACTTGAAACGTCGCCTGCCTTTTACTTCCCATGCTGAGTTTTTAGACATGGTAACAAGCTCTTCCTGCCCATAACCCTGTGCTGTCCAATTGCACCCAACTCACCAGAAACACCCACACATTTCTGGACAGTGGGAGGAAACCCACGCAGATCCGGGAAGAGCATACAAATCCCTTACAGCGCAGGATCCGAACCCGGATTGCTGGCGCTGTAATAACGTTGCACTAACCGTGCCACCTTTGCATTGGAACCCGGCACCTGCAGATTTCTTGTTCCCCTCCAGTGAGAAGTGGACTAGTTTTCGGAAAAGGAATCCATTTCTGATCACTTGGAAAAAGAGTCATCAGCCTATGAGGGAACATTCATCTGAACACCCATCATATTGTAATTCAAGGCTTTTCAGCTCTCCACTGCACCACTGAATATCACAGTTCTCTTCTTAAAGCCTTCTGTTTCTTCAGTGAAAATAGTTGGCTCTTCTGTCCTTGCTTGGCTATAGTTGTGCAATTGTTCACTGACCCTGCTCCTCCATCTGTGTGAGCCAGACATTGGGTGCCATTTGCTGTCTGTGCAGGGGATATAATTATTTTCAATCTGATGACTCCACCTCTCCTACCTCCTGTCAGTCACTTGACTGGCAAGAGCCGATGGTCTGGCTCAAGATATTTGCATTTTATGGGAACATCACAGAAGGAGCATGATCCCGCCCCCCCCCCCCCCCCGGTCACAAACTCTTCTCACTGTTACCTTTGGACAGAAATCTGAAGACTAGCACCTCTAAGTTCAAGAACAGTTTCTTTCCAATACATATCAGGCTCTTGAACCTCCCCTTGTTATATAATCAAGGACTGCACTATTGCAAAGTGTGAATGTTTATTATCTATCAATCTTTTGCATTTATTACCTCTTTATAACCCAATTATGTATTGTAGATTTATTTTACAAAGTGATTGTTTGGTTGCAGCACTGTGTATGGCAATAAGCACATGACCATTATCTCACTCTGAAATATCCCAAATGAATTTGGGTGTCCCTCATTACTTGTTTACTCTCCAGCCATTCTGACATTGACTAAAATCTAGATGTATCTCCTTATTAGGGATCAATGCCTTCTGCTATGTAAGCTCTGAGACAGGGGCGGGAAACCTTTTACCATTCATAAGCCGGATGACATGTCAGTCGTTGAATGGCAGGCCAGGAGTGGTGGTGGCGGGCGGTGGGGGGGGGTGGTGGGGTGGTGGCGAGTGCACATGGTGATTTTGATTGGGCTCAGGGCCAGATACATTTGGATCGTAGGGCAGATTTGGCCCGAGGGCTGAAGGTTGCCAACCCCTGCTCTAAGGTCTACCTCCGAGGACCACTGTTGGCCACCTGGATGTAAACCCAATGTCAGTTAAAGCCTTTTTGGTAAAGGTGATGGAAAAAAACTAAAAGGATGATGAAATGAAAAGCATATTCAAATGCATAGCAGCATTTTACCAACAGGAAATACCACCTGGTGCATGTTCCAATTGACAGAGTTCGAGGCTTTTTCCTTTGGAGTGAAGAAGCATGAGAGGTGACTTTCACGAACTGTATAAGATTATGAGGGGCTTAGATAGGGTGGACAGCCAGCACCCTTTTCCCAGAGTGACAATAGCAAAAACCAGAGGACGTCTGTTTGAATGTGAGTGGAGGAAAGTTTAAGGGAAGCATTAGAGGTAGGTTTTTTTGCACAGAGAGTGATGGGTGCCTGGAATGCATTACCAGGTGTGGAGGCTGGTACAATATGACATTTAAAAGACACTTAGGAAGGCATATAGATGCAAGAAAAATAGAGGGTTACAGGTATGTGTAGGAAAGGAGTAGATAATTGTGTACAGATTGGCACATTATCATGAACTTAAGGACTGTACTGCTCTGTTCATTTGAAGGGTAGCAGTGAGGAAACACGAGGTGTGGTAACTACTGTTATACTGTGATTGGCTACTGCCAGCTGGACATGCCCCCCCCCCAAGACTGATCCTACCCATTACCCCTTTGCATGTTCCCCACACTTCCTGCCATGGTCAGTCGATGAGGTTGGTTGCTGCTCCAGTCCATAGTCAATAAAAGCCTCTCAGTTTCACAACCTCAGTCTTCTATGGTAATTGATGGTCCATCACAAGGCGAGTGATTTTCTGCACCCACCACATGTTCCTCACTCCCAGCACCCACTCTACCCCTAGATCAAGTTGCAGCCCTGAACTTGATCTGCAAATCTGATTTGATCTCTCCGAAGTTTGCTTTGGCTGATCGCCCCCTACTTTTCTCTAGTGAGGTGTCCAATACTTTCTGTACTTGGGATGTTTTGTTATGTGTAAATTGCTGTATAATTTCACGTTGCTGTATTTGCTTCGCTGAGGTCAAACACATACAGTGTGCAATGCATTCAAAGCAGTCTTTGTATATTTATACATCTCATGTCATGAGAGAAAAGAGAAAACATATACAATCTGAAAATGTATCTGTTTTTAATGGTTAACCCCACAAGGAAATTATAATAGTCTTAACATGAGTTGAAGAGGATAAACTGGTGGAAAAGGTTCAGACTAAGAGGTAGCGGAATAGGAAAGCAGTGTTGTGCTTCCCATAACTGCTGTCATTGTAGGTAGCTGTGAATTAAACCTTAGTTTGGCATCAGCTGCAATAAATCTCAGAGCCACTGATGAGTTCAGTGTGGGCAGTAGAGCAAGAAGAGGGATGGATGGGGGAAGGCAGGGTTTGTGTTTGAAAATTTTCAACCCCCCGCCTTAACACCTGCCCTTCCTTCAAACCCCCCCCCGACTCCCAAATGGAAGGCTCTGGCTCCAGCTTAATGCCACTGAAAGCAGGAACATTGCTTGCACATGTGGTGGGAAAGAGCAGTGCTTTTGTGTTTTCAACCAAGGAGATGGGGGATTGAACCAGGCAGCAGAGTTACTGCAGAAGCACAGCGTTGAGGGGGTTGCAGGGGCGGAAGGCAAAGCAGGGGAGCAAGAGGGGGGTGGACCCTTCACGTAAACCAGTGTAATTTAGGAATGCCACAAACTGTTTGGGAATTGCATTTACAACAGGGCCTGGATCACAGCCTGCTGCCTCTCTATGTGGCATTCTCCATCTACTCTGTTGTACAGCGATCCAAAGTCAATGTTGTGACACACGCACTCATACCCTGGAATTCTGCATTTTTTAGCATGGTAGACAGTGTATAATACCTTCTGGAAATGTAACATAAATATTATTATTGCAAGGCAAAGAGGATACAGCACTCGTATGTTCACTGTATTATTAATAACAGTGTTCAGATAAAACACAAATCTTGTCAGTTTTAACTGATGGTTGCAGGCATCTCCATTTAGACAGAACACTCACTTCAAGAGGCGCTCAGCTTGCATGCTCAGCCTCCTTAACCCTTTGGTTTCTCTCTGTGGATGTTTCCTGACCCACTGCGTCCCTCCAGCCTTCTGGATTCCAGCATCTGCAGCTCTTCCACCTGGTCCCCTCCTCTGCCCCTACCCAAAGCCCTGCTTCTCTCATTCCTCCAATCTCAGCTCGCTCACTGTCCCCTCTCCCACTGCATCTAGGTGCCCCGTCAATTAGACGGCCAGTTATCCTTGTCTGAGAACTCCAACAACGTTGGTCTCCGGGCTTAACTTGAGGTGAAAATCTCCCTTACGAGGTTGAAAGCTTCTTTGGAGAAATGGCGATGGTGGTTATGAAATTGGTTGGAAATTTTCTTCAAGCCCTTTAATTTAAAAAAAAAAGGCTGGTAAGAGAAGGAGCAACACACAAGATGTCAGGCAGCATCCGTGGAAGGCAGTAGACAGTCAATGTTTTGGGCCATAACTCTTCACCTTTCCATGGGTGCTGCCTGACCCAATGAGTTCCTCCAACATTTTCTGCATTGCTCCAGTGTTCCAGCTCTCTTTGTTTACCACTGGTTGGAGAAGAAAGTATCCAGGAACATCTCCAGCTGTGTCCTCCCACCAACTATGCAAAGACGTGCAGCGATGGTGGATGAATTGGCCACTGGAAATTGCCACTCGTGCATGGATGCACAATAGAATCTGCAGGAGATGAAGGTGATATGGGACATCATGGATTCATGCAGGAGGAGATGGTCAAGAATTCTGCAGATGCTGGGGATATACCTCACATTACAACAGGACTACCGCCTCGCAGTCTCCAACCAGACCCTCCTTCTTCCAGTCAACCCCCATCCCACCATTATCTTACTTTCTCTCTCCCTTCCTCCAGCACCCCACCCCTTCCTTCTTCCTATCAGAGAGCATCTTTCTCAGCCCACACCTATCACCTTGTCTTCTTCCCCCACTCACCTGCATCTGCCAATTACTTGCGAGGACATGCTCCTTCTACTCCCCACCGCCTTATTCAACAGTCCGCCTGATTTGCAACTCTCCTGAACAAGGGCTCAGGCCCAAAATGTCATCTGCCTTTTGCTCTCCATGGATGCTTTGTGATCTGTTGAGTTACCCCAGCACTTTTGTGGACTGCAGGAGGTCCTGTTTCTGTTTCTGTGGTTTATCTCTCTACCACTAATATTATTCACTGTTCTGAGTCCTGAGGTCATTGTTCCCTTTGCACAACAAGGATTGGGGGTCGGGGGGGTAGGGGGTAGAGAAATAGTGGGATAGTTTTTTACTTGAAGAAGGATGTGAACATAAGAAGACCAAAAATACCCAACAAAATAAAACAAACAAACCAACAAGAAAACCAGAAGAGACAGAGGTAAAGGACACAGATCCTGGAATGGACTCAGAACAAGAAGAGGAAGAACACAGAGAAATGGAAGATGAAGGGAAGGGCAAGACAATGGATTTTTTTTTCAAGAATATATGAAATCAGTAAAAGAATGGCAGTCGCAAGAATTCAGTGAAATAAAAAGAAGAGTAAAAAGTACAGAAGAAAAAATGAATAGATTAGAGATGATCATGTCAGATATAGGAAAAAGAGTGGACAAGGTAGAAGAACGAGAAACAGCCATAGAAATGGAAGTAGAGGACTTAAAAAAGAAATTAGAAAAATCTGATAAAAAAGTTAAAGAGACACAAGAGCTGTTACCTCAGAAGATAGATATAATGGAAAAATTATAATAGAAGAAACAATATAAAGATAGTGGGCCTTAAGGAAGATGAAGAAGGCAAGAATATGAGAGAATTTATAAAAGAATGGATCCCCAGGGTCCTAGGAAGACCAGAACTACAGGAAGAAATGGAAATAGAAAGGGCACACAGAACATTAGCCCCTAAACCACAACCACAACAAAAACCAAGATCCATTCTAGTAAAATTCTTAAGATATACAACAAGAGAAAACATATTGGAGAAAGCAATGAGGAAAATAAGAGAAGACAAAAAACCACTGGAATACAAAGGTCAAAAAAATTTTTTCTATCCAGATATAAGTTTTGAACTCCTGAAGAAGAGGAAGGAGTTTAATGCAGCAAAAACGATCCTATGGAAAAAAGGATATAAATTTATGCTAAAGTATCCAGTGGTACTTAAAATAGATATTCCAGGGCAGCAAAACAGACTATTCTTGGATCCGGAGGAAGCAAGAAAATTTGCAGAACAACTACACAACAGACAGAGAGAGGAAGATATGTAACGAGAACAAAAATGACCACAAACTATATGTATGTGTGTATGTATGTATATATAAAAAAATAGAATATAGGTAAGAACTAAGAAGGGAAATAAAGGGAAGAAAGGAAGTATGGGGGGAATTAAGAGAGTGACCTTTGTTGTATATGAAAATTAAAATCTTTTCTGGGGGGGCTGGGTGGGGAAGAGTTACGGTCACTGCGAAATCAGTTGACGCTTGCGAGTGAATTCGCAAATCCAAATGGAGAGGGGAGATATGGTTGCCCGACAAGGGATAAAGGGCAACTCAGGAAGGGGAGGGGATAGTGGGGTTAAAGGAATTTTAGATAGGAGAATAAGGGAAATATTTTATGTTTTAGAAATGTTGTCTTATAAAGTGTTCAAAAAAAGAAAGCAGAAATGGATAAGAAGGAAAGGAGATGATGAGGAAACGGAAAGGAAATATAAACAAAGTATGAAATGGCTATGTTGAACTATATGACTTTAAATATTAATGGAATACATAACCAAATCAAAAGGAAGAAACTGCTAAATTTACTGAAAAAAGAAAAAATTGATATAGCATTCGTACAAGAAACACACTTTTAACTGAAGTGGAGCACAAGAAATTAAAGAGAGATTGGATAGGACATGTAACAGCAGCGTCATATAATTCAAAAGCTAGAGGAGTAGCTATATTAATTAGTAAAAATGTACCAATCAAAATAGAAGAGGAAATAATAGATCCAGCAGGGAGATATGTAATGATAAAATGTCAGATATATTCGGAGTTTTGGAATTTACTCAATGTATATTCACCTAACGAAGAAGATCAAAAATTTATGCAAGATATTTTTTTGAAGATAGCAGACACACAAGGGAACATACTAATAGGAAGGGATTTCAACCTTAATTTGGATTCAAACATGGATAAAACTGGGGAAAAAAATTATCAGAAAGAACAAAGTAACCAAATTTAGAATTAAATCGATGCAAGAAATGCAACTTTTGGATATATGGAGGAAACAACACCCAAAGGAAAAGGAATATTCATATTATTCGGGTAGACATAAAACATACTCAAGAATAGACCTATTCCTGTTATCAGCTCGCATGCAAGACAGAGTTAGGAAAACAGAATATAAAGTTAGACTATTATCGGACCACTCACCCCTGATATTGACAATAGAGTTAGAGGACATCCCTCTAAGAATGTATAGATGGAGATTAAACTCCATGCTACTTAAAAGGCAGGATTTTAGAGAATTCATTGAAAGACAAATTAAAATGTACTTTGAAATAAATACGGAATCAGTGAAAGATAAGTTTATACTATGGGACGCAATGAAAGCGTTCATCAGAGGGCAAATAATAAGTTATGTAACCAAGATGAAGAAGGACTACAATCAGGAAACAGAGCAGTTGGAAAGGGAAATAGCAAATATAGAAAAAGAATTAGCAATGAAGGAAGACACAACTAAAAGAAGAGAATTGGCAGATAAAAAAATAAAATATGAAACATTAACTGGATTTATTAAAAAAAGACGAACAACAGACAATATTTGTAAATTTATTAACTTAATTCATGCAGTAGAAGGAAATAAAGCTCCAACAGTAGTGGTTGCTTTAGACGCAGAGAAGGCCTTTGACAGAGTAGAATGGAATTATTTATTCAAAGTACTACAAAAATTCAGCTTACCAGAGAAATATATTAATTGGATTAAAGCATTATATAAGGGGCCATTGGTGAAAGTGACAGTAAATGGATATATATCAAAACAATTTAACTTAAGCAGATCAAAAAGGCAAGGATGCCCACTATCGCCCTTATTGTTCGCGTTAGCCGTAGAACCACTGGCAGAACTGATAAGAACAGAAAATAAAATAAAATGGATAAAAATAAACGACAAGGAATATAAAATCAGTTTATTTGCAGATGACGTTATAGTATACTTAACAGAACCAGAAATATCAATAAAAGAATTACATAAGAAATTGAAGGAATATGGGGAAGTGTCGGGGTACAAGATTAACGCAAATAAAAGTGAAGCAATGCCAATGAATAATGCGGATTTCTCAAAATTTAAGAAAGAATCACCATTCAGATGGCAAACGCAAGCAATGCGATTCCTAGGTATACAAATAAATAAAAACCTCGGCCATCTATATAAACTCAATTATTATCCACTAATGAAAAAATTACAAGACGACTTAGAGCATTGGAAAGACTTACCACTAACACTAATAGGAAGGATAAACTGTATTAAAATGAACATTTTCCCAAGGATACAATACCTATTTCAGGCATTGCCAATACACTTGACAGAGAAATTCTTCAAGGAGTTAAAGAAAATAATAAGGAAATTTTTATGGAAAGGGGGGAAACCGAGGATAGCACTAGATAAATTAACAGAATGGTATAAAGAAGGAGGCTTACAACTGCCAAACTTTAAAAATTATTATAGAGCGGCACAATTAAGATACCTATCAGATTTTTATCAAACAAGGGAAAAGCCAGATTGGACTAGATTGGAACTAGATAAAATAGGGGAGAAGATACCTGAACATATATTATATAAATGGGATGAAAAATTGGTACAACGTAGGAATTCTCCAGTATTACACCATCTGCTCAATATTTGGAAGAAGATTCATGTAGAAAGGAATAAAACAAATTACCAACTACCAAAACTAATACTGACGCAAAATCAGCTAATCCCTTTTACAATAGATAACCTTTCCTTTAGAGAATGGGAGAAAAAAGGGATCAAAAGAATAGAAAATTGCTTTTCGGGAAATAAATTATTATCCTTTGAACAAATGAAGGATAAATATAATATAACTCACGATACAGTGTTGGCATACTACCAACTGAAATCCTACTTGAAGGACAAATTGGGAAGCAGTCTGAGGTTACCAGATGGAAGTAATTTTGAATATGTGATTACAGACACAATGATAATCAAAAAAATTATAACAAACATGTATATTAAACTACAAGAAAAGGAGAATGAGGAAACAAATGGTAAAACTAAACAAAAATGGGAACAAGATCTAAACATAAAGAAGGAAACATTGGAGAAGTTATGCTCAGGAACTATGAGAAATACAATAAATACGAGGTTACGTATGATACAATATAACTGGATACACAGGCTATATATTACACCTCAAAAGTTAAATAAATGGGACCGAACAGTATCTGACAGATGTTTTCACTGTAAAAAGGAAATGGGAACAACAATTCATGCAATTTGGACTTGTGAGAAAGTGAAAAAATTTTGGGAAGATCTAAACCAGAAATTAAATACAATCACAAAAAGCAATATACCAAAAAACCCAGAGATTTTCCTCCTAAGTAACATAAAAAACAAAGAATTTGGACTTGATTTGGATGGTGCACAAAAAAGATTTGTTAGGATAGCCCTAGCTGTAGCAAAAAAATGTATTATTTCAGCCTGGAAATTAGAAGATAACTTGAGAAAATAACAATGGTATATAGAAATGAATAAATGTATTCCATTAGAAAAAATAACATATAATTTAAGAAATAACATTACAATATTTGAACAAATATGGGAGCCATACATGAAACATAATAGAGAAAACCTACCGGGGACATCTACCACCTAAAATGACAGAAGGAGAAGAGAATGAAAAGTGGAATTTCTTGCTTATTTTTATTGAGTGACAACATTGTTTGACGGGTTTAATGTATCTTAGATTCTGAACTTTAAATAAATGGGAGGGGAGGTAGGGAGGGAGGGAGGGGAGGAGGGGGAGAAAACGACAAACCGTGCATCTTGGCACCTCACAGTTTGGCGGGCAGCAGCCTCCTTTGAAGAAGACCGCAGAGCCCACCTCACTGACAAAAGGCAAAGGAGGAAAAACCCAACACCCAACCCCAACCAACCAATTTTCCCTTGCAACCGCTGCAATCGTGTCTGCCTGTCCCGCATCGGACTGGTCAGCCACAAACGAGCCTGCAGCTGACGTGGACTTTTTTACCCCCTCCATAAATCTTCGTCCGCGAAGCCAAGCCAAAGAATATTCAAGAAGGAAAATGTATGCATCTTGATCAATGTGGTTTATAGTGTGAAAAATAAAAAAAATTAAAAAAAAGATGTGAACATTGGTACCCAATAGGCATGAGTAAAGGAAAAATACAGTAGAGGGGAGGTTGAATATAATGTGTTACCATCATTAAAAATGGTCCTGTGGGGTTAGGGTTTCTAGCTGACTCACTCTCCTGGCAGTGACTCAGTATCCCACACAGTCATAAATAAAGAAGTGTGGGGAGGATAGTACCAGAGCTTAAGAGCACTCCCCCCCCCCCCCACCATTTTATTCAGGTGCCTGCTTGCTTTTTGTTCATCCCTTGACAAAGAGCCCAGGCCCGAAATGTTAGTTACCTATTGCTTCCTGCGGATGCTGTGTGACCTACTGAGTTTCTCCAGCACTTTTGTGTACTGCACTATCATCTCAGGGTCTACAGACTTTCCTGTTTAACTACGGCACCCTGTAAGGTTTGGAGGGTGGGGGGAACCTGAATCACGGGGAGAGAGCCCACACAGGTCGCAGGGAGAACGTTCAACTCCTTATACACATTGTCCGATACAGACCCAAGTCACGGGGGTTCTGTAGTACAGTCGCACTAACATCAATGCTGTCTTTGCACATAACAAAGCAAAGAATTAAACCTCAACTAGCCAGCGCAGCTTAATATTGGGCCATTTTATCGGCCTGGATGTTCCAATCCTGATGCACAAATGCACATCACTGTGACTTGAGGGTGGGGTGCAGAGAAATAGCAAAACGGTACAATGCTGCAGCAGATACAAATCTGAAATAAAAATGCTGGAAACAGTCAGCAGGTCAAGCAACATCTAGGGAGAGAGAGAAATAGAATGAAGGTTTCAGGTTGAACCTACCAAATGTTATCAGGCCAGATGAAATTTTAACTCGTGCCTTAACTCCTGAAGTGCTTTGAGTCATTCAGCCTCTAATTGAAATTCTGGTGTAAGATGAAATGTATAAGGGGGACATTCGGGGGAAACTCCTTCACTCTCTGTGAAACAAGCTGCCAGCAGAGGTGGTGGATGCTAGATCGATTTTGACCTATAAGAAAAGATTGGATAGTTACATGGATGGAGGCCTTCAGCCCAGGGCAGGTTGATGGGATGATTCAAGATTCATTTATTGTCATGTAATAGTACAGAACATGTACTATTACATGAAATTACCTTCTGCCTGCTGTAAGGCTAACAGTCTCCATTAGCATCATCTGGCACCCCTTACAGTAAGAGAGAAAGAGAAGCAAAATAGAGGCCCTCCAGAGTCACTGAGTGGCTGTGGATTCACTTCCAGCCCTCCCACAGCCTCTGCAGCCACACAGACTCCCGTTCGATCCAGATCCAAACCTCTGACGTGGTCAGGAAGCCCTCAGTGTCTGAGGTCTTTCAGGAGCCCTCCTTGTCCTCAGCACCCTGGTTCACGTGAACCACACACCCGCAGCCCGTGCAGTTCTTCACCACGTCGCCCTTAGCCTATGTGGCTCCCTCAACTGCTGAGCCCCTTGGTGATCCGGTGTCGCCACATTTCTGCAGGGTAGTCTCCTATGCTTCTCTTTCTCAACAGTGGTGGGAGGGAGGGAGTGTTCTCCCCTTTTTTTTTGGTGCCCTGCTCCAGTCTGCTGCACTCTGGTGTCTGCATCCCTTTGTGACTGTTGTCGAGCACAGGTGCCACCATCCTAGGGCACAGATCTGTATTTGCAGGATTTTTGACGAGGCAGAATAAATAGTTCAGCACAGACTAGATGGGCTGAAGGGCCTGTTTCTGCACTGTAACATTCTATTGTTCCAATTCCAAGGAATCAAAAACTGACCTTGTATTTATTTTGCAAAAGTAAACTGTATTCATAATATAATTATGTACAAGAAAACTGTGCAAAGACTTTCTGCATCCTTAGTGTCATCTTCATGCATGACATTGCTGTACATTGTTCCATTAATTCTCTAATTTGCATCAGTATCATTGCTACTCCTGTCGCCACTTGTAGTTACTCCAACCTCTGTTGTTTGAGGGACTTCCCTTTTGTCTCATTCCCTCGATGTCCGGTGGCAGAAGGACTCAAGACTGCAGTCCTTCCTCACAAAGTCCTTGTGTTGGGTACATGAAGCCTCAGACCATCTGTAATACGTACTCCTGCAGTCTGGAATGTACCAGTCAGCAGCATTCCCTCACTGACACCTCACAGTGCTGGAGAGCAACGAATTTCGGGCAGACCACGAGGCATTGATGATCGTCCAGCATCACTGGATGTCTGTTTCTTTACGTGTCCTCAGGAACAGCCTGTAAATCAGAGAATCCTCTGTCATGCTGCATCTGGGGATGACTGTGACAAAGACCCTTGCATCCTTCTCAACACGCTCTTAGCAAATTGTATTTTGATTCCACGCACAGCGCGATGCAGCGACACATGAAGGTTGCTAGCAGAATGAGGGCTACATTTGGTACACCTTTGCCTCCACTGTCCCATTGGATCACCATACAAACTGTAAGACAGCCCTGTTTTCTGCAAGGGTGGAAATCCCAAGAGCACCTTGCACCTGGTGACCAGGTTCTTCCCTCAAAGACCCCAATTTCTGGTGGTCCTTTGCGATCTGCTCTGACCAATTTTTGTTGCATGCCTTGGCCCTTCTGAACCAGAACCCCAACACCTTCAGGTAGTCAGATCTGACTGTGAAGTGGATGGTGGACTGGTTGGACAAGTCACCGAAGAACATTGTCTCACTCTTCTTCAATTTAACTCTCACGCCCAATGCCCGACTCAAACTGGCTGCAGATGATGATCAGTCTGTGGACTGATCATATGTCTGAGTACAAGATGGCGACATCATCCATGTCGAGGGGTGCTTTGACCTGGTGCCTCCACTGCCTGGCAAAGTCACTCCTCTCATGCCCTCGACTTTCCTGATGGATTCAGCCAAGGGCTCTACGCAGCACACAAATAAGACTGGAGAGAGCAGACAACTCTGCTTAATACCATACTTTATTAGGAAGCTATCTGTTTACCTCCATCCCTCCCTCCCACCCCATTGAGTTCAACTGCATTACAGATGTCCATTTAGAGCACTTTAATCCAATTTCAGATTCCCTCCCCGAAGTCCATTTTGGAGAGCACATCCTGCCGAAGGCCTTCTCCTAGTCCAAGATGACTGGGCAGATGCCCACCCTCTTGTCCTGCATTTATGTGATGATATATTTTTAATTTTGTAAAAATATTTAGACATACAGAACGATAACAAGCCCTTTCTGCCCATGACCCCGTGCCACCCAATTTACACCCAATTAACCTACATTGCCTGGTACATTTTGAATGGTGGGAGGAAATTGAAGCACCTGGAGGAAACCAGCGCAGACACGGGGAGAAGTACAAACTCCTTACAGCATGGGATTCGAACCCCTGTCACAAATGCTGCACTGTAAAAGCATTTGTTAACCACTATGCCAATGATACCACAAAGCAGCGTGAGTCTGTCAAAGATTTTTCTGCCCAGAACAGCACAGGTTTGATCTGGGTGGATCACCTGACCCATAACAGACTTGACCCAATTGGCGATAACCTTGGATAAGATCTTGTAGTCAATGTTTAATAATGATATGGCTTCCCAATTCCTGATTTCTCTCTTTATGACCAGACCTGATTCTCCACAGGTTGCTCAGTGTTGACTTCCTTTCTGCCCGGATGACATATCAGTCACATGGTGAATCATGGTGGCAATGAGAAAGTTTTAAACCACTGGTTTTACTTTCTAAGTATCGGGATCAGAATTTATTGTCATAAAACATTCATTGTTTTGCAGCTTTGAGGTGTAAATATCATGAAAAATTATATTTCAAAATGAATAAATAGTGCAAAAGAAAGGGAGAAAGAGAGGTGGTGTCTATGGTTCATTGTCCATTCAGGAATCTGATGGCAGCCGGGAAGAAGCTGCCCTTGCGCTGCTGGATGCTCATCTCTAGGCTTCTGTAGAAGAGTGAAGAAGGGTGGGGGTCCTTGAGGATAGAGGCTGCTTCCTTTATACTCTGCCTCTTGTACATGTCTTTGAAGGAGTGAAGACTGGTGCTTGAAAAGTTGCTGGCTGAGTGACAACCCTCTAGAGATTTTTACTGTCCTGTGCACTGGCACCTCCATACCAGACTGTGATGCAACCAGTCAGAATGCTCGGAAGAAGTTTCTGCGAGCCTTTGGTGACGTACCAAATCTCCTCAAACTCCTCACAAAGAATAACTGCTGGCCAACCTCCTTCATGATTGTATTGGCATGGAGGCCCCTGGACAGATGCTTGGAGATGTTAATACCCAGGAATTTGAATTTGTTGACCCTCTCCACTGCTGAACCTGTGATGAGGACAGGTTTGTGTTCTCCTGATGCCCACAATCAGCTCTTTGATTTTACTAAGCTGCAAGGTTGTTGTTGTGGTCTATCACCCTCCTGTACGTTTCCTCATTGCCGTCTGTGATTCTGCCGACGACCACGGTATCATCGGCAAATTTGTAGATGGCATTTGAATTGTAGCTAGTCACACGGTCCTGGTTGTAGAATGAGTGGAGCGGTGGGTGAAGCACGCATGTTTATGGTGCACCTGTGATGAGGTGGAGACACTTCCAATTCGTACTGATTATAGTTTTCCAATGAAGAAGTCGAGGATCCATTTGCAGAAAGAGGTGCACAGGTCCTTGTCGACCAGTACTGAGGGAATGATGGTGTTGAAGGCTGACCTACAGTCAATGAAGAGTAGCTGGATATAGGTGTTGATGTTGTCTAGGTGATCCAGAGCTGAGTGGAGATCCAGTGATATTGCATCTGCTGTGTAGAGATTGTGATGGTAGATGAATTCCAGATCTTTACTTAGGTACATGTTAATTCAGGCCATGGCCAACCTCTCAAAGCATTGCATCACATTAGGTCTGAGTGCTACTGATAGCTATTGAGGCAGCTCACTCAGCTCTTCTTGGGATGATTGTGGACACCAACCGGCTCTTCAGCCAAGATAATCATATGACAATTACATTACACTCAGACATCACAATGAAAAGGGTGGACCATGCTGTGCATTTCATTGTGCTCTTCAATCCTCAAGAGTTAAGGTAGGAAGGAGCGGGGAGGGCTGAGAGAGCTGATTTAACCCTCTATTTATTTGTTTAACACATGCAGGAGGGGCAAGGAGAGAAAACATGGGACAGTCAAACTTTATTTTTTTAATTGCATTCAAATGTGTGACGTTTCAACCCAAACATTATAATTACATCAATCACCGGCCTTAAATTTTGAATGCAAATACAATTTCACAGAATGTAATAAAAAGATGTTTATTTTAGGATGTAGCTAAGATTACTTGAGGTATTGCTCTTACAGCAGCTGTAGAACTAGAGCTGTTTCCCTTGATGAATCAGGAGTAATGCACTAACAGGCTGGAAAACCTGAGCAGGGCACGATGCATCCATAGGAAGTAAAGGGGGAATTGGAGGAAGAACACTTGATATTCCATCTTGGCACCTTCCAACCAATCGTCATTAACACCAACTTCTCCAATTTCCTTTAACCCATTTGCCTGAGCCTCTTGGTCTCCTTTCCTCCATCTCCCCACCCCCTTCCCTTCAGAAGAGACGCGCTCCTCTCCTCCAATCACTTCTCCTCTTCTACCCTCCCACCTGTTAGCCTTGGCTCCCCTCTTCTTTTTTAAAAAGTTTGGACATATATCAGCCCATGCTGCCCATTTACACCCAAATGACCTACAACCTCGGTATGTTTTGAAACCGGAGCCCCTGGAGTAAACCCACGAAGACACGGAGAACGTACAAACTCCTTAGACAGCGCTGGATTTGAACCCCAGTCCTGATCACTGGCGCTGTAACAGCATACCACTCTCCTCTCCTCACCTCCTTCCCCTCCCCTGCCTTTTTATTCAGGCATTGGCTAGTTTTTGCTTATACCTGACAAAGGGCCCAGATTCGAAACATTGGTTGTCCTTTACTTCTGGTGGACGCTGCATGACCTGTTGAGTTTCTCCAGCGTGTCTGTCCATTGCACTCGATCCCAGCATCTGTAGACTTTCTTGTTTAACATAATGAATTGGAGTATCCCTATTCTATTCCTTGCCTCCAGAATGAGTGTATGCAACCAATCCTACCTTCTGGTCAGAGAAATCCCTGCTGGGTTATTTAATGAGGCTTTGGGCAACTTGTTCATTCACTGGACTTTTTTTTTGAGGAAGTGGTGTAGACCAGAAGCCTCACTGACTATAATCTTGCACTAGGCCTCACTCATCGCTGCAATGCTGATTGCATTTCACGTTTCACGTGAGCCTCTTTCTGAAAAAAATATTTCAAATTGCTACCTCTCACTCCCTCTGGCTCATACTGGCCTGCGTTTCATAGTTGCTTGTATGTGAGTTTAGGTATGAGGTATAAAATATTCTTGTCATGTACAAAGTTCGAGGTTCCCCTATTGTCATGTAAATGCAAAATCTATTCAATTTTGTTTGTACAAAGTGCAGATGCATCAAACTTCTTCCTCGCTGGATGATTGTAAGCTGATCTAAGTGGACAGTCCCTGCCCTCGAGTATTTTTTCGATCTTTTTTTTTCATGGAATCCCAAATCTGGATTTCACTTTCCATTCTTCCTCAACCCAACAGGATCCACTGTCTCAATTTGCCTTGCTCGCAGAGTGCCAGAGTCTATCAGTATCAGGTCTCTGGCTGAGATAATTTGTTGAAAAATCTGTAGGATGCTGTAGGTGACTGATGAACTTAACTATACATTTTTTGATAGCCTGGAGCATGTAAATCAGTTGGTTTTCAGGGAAAAATGATGTGTATTCTGCACCATAACTTGGTGCAAAATTGGTTGTATGGCAACCACTAGAGATGTGCTGTTCATTTATCATGCACCTGATCATTCTACAAATGAGCATAGCTCTCAGTGCAGTCAGAAGGAGGAGTAGGGATGGGGCGCAGGTCAGCAAGGGCACTGGGTTTGGAAACAACTGAAGCTTTTGTGTTGTTTCTAAACTTGGTGGCTGTTATGGAGTTCCATATATTTCAGCAAGGACAGAGAGCGATTTTTTTTTTTTGCCCTTCCCCTGTTGGTGGTGCTGTCTGTGCCTTAAAATACAAAGTGAACTTTCATCAGTACCATAAACCGAGAAAATATAATAATAAACAGAGGATCCCTATGAAATGGAAGCCTGTACAAAGCTCCTGTGCACTGTGTACTGCTGGATGTGGGAACCCATTTATAGTTGTGGGTTTAGCTAAAGAGGTGAGACATTACACTGAGACTGGTCTTCACGCTTCTAAATGTGACTTAAAATCCTGCACAGAAGCAGACTGTGCAGGTTAATTCAATGATACAAAGGCACCCTTAGCCCTCTGGTATAAAAGATGGAAAGGCCTCCAGGCTGGCTTTATGAGAGCACAGATTGATCTGATCTTGGATGGTGCCTTTTATCCCAGTCTCTGAAATGGGATAAGAGGCAAATACCTCTCTGGGATCCAATATCTCCAAATGTGTTCTGCTCTCTTTCCACCTTTTTGAAAAAAAAACACAAATTAAATATGACTGCCAAACTGGGTATCGATTTCATATTTGTGTGAGCTAATTCGATTAATGCTTGGAATGTGTCTCTCTGAGGTTAAATAAATCCTCTAATTGTCGAGGTCTGGCAACATTTTAATTTAGTTACCTGCAGAGTGGTAGATGCAAGATGATTAAATTTGAGTGCTGCAAAGCATGGGAATTAAACAATTCTGTTATGTTAATTATTTGGTTTTGAAAAATTGATTATTTGTTGAGTTCAACTGAACATATTCGAATGTCATCAGCAAGGGTGTGAATTAACAAACAAGGCTGGGTTTTCTTTTTAAACTATCCTTTGCCGCTTTCATTCTGTCAGTATTTTGCTCTCTGGACTCTCATAATTCCTCTCAAAATCCCAGGAGATACACACGGCAGCTTAAGAGAACTATGTACGTGGCCAGAAGGTGCTTTTATGTGGAAGTTCCAGGAATAAATGCAGACATTTTCATCCCACTTTGGTGCAAAGGGCTCTTATACCTTCTCTGAGTACATTCCTGACTCACCACCATCACCAACCTGCTTTCTGTTCCAAGCAGAGGGAGAGAATTAACCAACTCCAGAGGCAGAGATATTAGAATATGCAGTCTGGACAGCACTGGACTGAGCGGAACCTCATGCTGCTCTTCCTGGCAAGACACTCAAGTATCTACACTGAGGCCCACAGACCTTCAATCGAAGATTAGGTGGGAGCATATCTGGACCACTAAGCCTGGAAGTACGCTGGTGGGGGTTGGCAGAGGAAGAGAAGGTGAGATGAAAATCTCCTCTGCCACCTGGGAAAATTTTCACTGGTGCCAGATGGGGGCCGGGTGGAGGTTTGCTGGCACAAGGTTACGTGTGAAAGAAAACATTTCCTGCAATGCTTCCTTGCTTCTGATACTTACCAATATTTTTAAAAAGAAATACAAAATTGCCTTTCCTGTGGCCAAAACCACACGCCCATCCCTGGAATTAAAGTCACCCGAGCTCATTGTTTTCACTTGAACTTCAATTGAGGAGATTCCCTTTGTCATCGAGAGGAAGCTTCCCGGCAGCCCAGCAAAGAGTTCCAAAAGGAAAGGGATGCGTGCTGATTGTTGTTGTACCTGGTTTGTTGACAGCGAGATGTGCCCTGGTATCCAAGGTAGAGAGCACTGAAAGGCAGATTGCCCAAAGGTCAACAGGAGAAACATGACCTTTCCCAGAGGAAAATGCAGGGGAAAAAATGGCCTTCCATTAATATGCACAGTATTGAAGGAAGGAAGCTTGTCAAAATGCCATAAAGAGGTGACAATGATGCAACGGGACATTTTTTCCAAATTATTCCACGGGACTGTACTTTTTTCTTGAAAAAACTCTTCCTTTTTGAAGCAAAAAATAAAACCAGTTGATGTCATCGCATAGAAATAAATTTCAATGTTTCTGGAGACCCAAACTCAAGGTTCCTTTGTTTTACGTGGATGTAAAATACACAGTTTTGTCACACGAAGAGGCACCTTTAAGAAAGGATATTTCATGCATGCTACATTATGAATAACATAAATCCTGCAAATGCTGGGGTCAAAAGCGTGCTGGAGAAACTCAGCAGGTCACGCAGCATCCACAGGAAATAAAGGGTAACCAACGTTTCGGGACTGGGCCCCATTGGCACCTGTTGCTACACTTGTGCCCACACTTTGTCCCTCACTATCGTTTGGGGGGCCCCAAACTGTCCTTCCAAATGAAGCAACTGTTCACTTGTGAATCTGAAGAGGTCACTTACTGCATCCAGTGGTCCCGTTACACCCCCCTCTACGTCGGAGAGACTGGATGCAGAGTGGGAGATTGCTTCATTGAGCACCTCAGCTCAGTCCGCCACAATAGTGTTGATCTCCCAGTGGCCAACCATTTTGATTCCTCGCCCCATTCCCTTGCTGACATGTCTGACCACGGACTTGTGCACTGAGACCTCCCACAAATTGGAGGAACCACACCTCACATTCCATCTGGGCCCCCTCCAACTGGATGGAATTAAAATCAACTTCTCTGGTTTCCATTAGCCGCACCCCTGTCTATTCCTATGTCTCTTTTCCTTTTGCTCTGCCTTTCTCTTTTTTTCCTTTTCCCTCTATCACCAGTTCTGCATTCCCCATCCCCCAATCAATTCTCACTCTTCCTCCCTCTCCTCTCCTCCTATCCACATACAATTAACACCTTTGGTCTGTTGGTCAGTTATATATCCTCACCTCGTCTGGATGCTCTGAGGCCTGCTGAGTTTTTCCAGCATTTCTGTGTTTTTATTACAATCACAGCAACTGCAGACTTTCATGTTTCATTCCTTCCTCATTCCTGTGGATGCCGCGTGACGTGTTGAGTTTTTCTATCCTATTGCTGCAGATGTTAGGGTCAAATGAAGTTCAGGGTGTCCCCGAGTTACATACGCAATCCGTCCCTACGTCTGTCTTTAAGTCCAATTTGTAGATAAATCGGAACAGGTACATACAGTTCTTATTTAGCGTCAGTTAGTCAAATGTTTGTCTTAGTACTGTTTAAAGAACAGAAACAGTTCTTAAAACAGTTTTAATAGAAAAAGAGAAAAAAGATCATGATTAAAAGTTAAAAGTTAACACTCTTGTTCCATCGATGTCTTGCACACCAGAAGGGGCACTCATGCGCGAATTGGGGGCACAATTTGTTTGTAAGTATGAGTTGTCCGTAAGTCAGATGCTCGTAACCCGGGGACTCCTTACACAAAAGTGCTGGAGAAACTCAAGCAGGTCACGCAGCATCCACAGGACGTAAAAGGCAGTCAACATTTTGGGCCTGAGCCGCTCTTCAGGAGGCACTTCTCCTGCCGAAAGGCTCTCGCCCAAAATGTTGAATGCCTTTCCTGCCTCTGGATGCTGTGTGACCTGCTTGAGTTTCTCCAGCACTTTTGTGCATGAGTACCATGAATAACTGCATCAATAACGAAATGGTGTTTGAGCAATTCCTCCTTCCCAACCCCTCTTCCTAATAGTGACTGTAGGAGCGTGTCCAGTCAGCGGATGTCACAGGTGAGCTTTAGCACTGGCACTTTGTGTGGGGGGGGGGGGGGGAAGAAACGATTGCCCCATGTTTCTGATCAGCCACTTGCGCAGTGTTAAGAGGTCTGCCCCCCCAACCCCACCCCACCCTCCCCACTGTTTAACCACCAACCTGGTCCATCCCTTTAAGGGGATGGCTGGAAAAGAGCAAGGCAGGTAGGTAATTGAATCTGCTTGTAACCATCAGAGGTCAAGCTCAGGTCAATTGTAAGTGTTGGTAATTCTCACCTTTCAGCAAATGAGTGGATTGACCAAGAAAGTAAACCTGTGGCAGTCAGGAATCCCAAAGAGACACACACACCAATGTAGTTTTCCCTTAATATATGAGTGATTTGGTGTTAGTCCCCATATAAATTAATCTGACGCCCTAAATCCTTTTAGTCACTTTTTCACACATGTATTAACTGTGAATATTTATTATCTAACTTATGTATATAATGTCTCTTCTAATTTAATTAGTTCAGTTGACTATTATAGTATTTCTTTACAAGTACCTGTTCAACTGCAGCAAGTAAAAATTTCGATGCATCTGCACATTCTACAATATGCATTACACAATAAACTCATTATCATTATCCCTGGGAAATCATTTGACTGACAAATTTTCCCCTTTCATCTGATTCTCTCTCAAAAATATTTTTTGTTACAAAATCTCAACTACCATTATATGTGAGAGCCATTGTCCCATTGAAACGGAATAGCACGCAAAAGGCCAAATGATGGCAGGTTGGCAGTGGTGGGGTGGTGGGGGCGGGGGGGTGGATGGGGGGAGGGGTGAGATTGGAGGAACTATTAGTGAAATAAAATAAACGTTTTGATGTCTGAAAATGAATCAGAGAAGGATGGATTATTCCTGCTGTGAAAAGACTGTTCTCTTCCAGTGACCCAGGTTCAATCTTGACTATGGGTGCTGTCTGTGGAACTTGAAGTCCGCCTTGCCACTGTGTGGGTTTCTGTCGGGTGCCGGGTGCTCTGGTTTCTCTCCCTCAACTCTTCCCTCCACCACCCCCCCCCCCAACATTCTAAAGACACTATGGGTTAATGAGCTACCGTAAATAGTCTCTTGTGTTTGTTGGCTGAGTGGTAGAATTGTAGGTGGGTTGGTGAGAATGTGGAGAGAAGAAAATAGGTTTAGGGTAAATGGATGTTTGATGGTCAGTGTGGACTGGAAAGGCCAAAGGCCTTGTTTCTGTGCTGTAAGGAGGGAAGATTAAAAGAAAAAAAATCCATTTAAATAATGACTTTCCCATCCTCCAAACACCTCAACATGCTTCACAATAAATGAGGTGCTTAGGAAATATTGTCATTAGGGATTTACAAACTGGGGCTGCTCGGGGCCTGTGTTTCCTACCAGTGTGGTGGGCCCCTGCAACCCCTTACGCACTGAGCTCTAAATTAGCCGGAATAAACCTAAATTAAGTGCTCAGGCATCTAGACTGGGTCTCATCTGTATAGCCTTCTGGGATGGAGGCAAG
Organism: Narcine bancroftii; assembly: GCF_036971445.1. Lineage (NCBI taxonomy): Eukaryota > Metazoa > Chordata > Chondrichthyes > Torpediniformes > Narcinidae > Narcine > Narcine bancroftii. The sequence continues at coordinate 13,784 of NW_027212197.1, read as the reverse complement.
TGAGCTACCATTGAATGAACTCTTGGTTGGTTGCCTGTGAAATAATTTGCCAACTTTCCTCCAAGCATATAAATGAGGTTTATGTTGCAACTTGGGATGAACAAGATTCAACATTCACAGTCGAAGACCCTTCTGGCCCATGAAACCCTTGCCTACCCAACCCCCCAATCATGCACAATTTACCTGCCAGCCCCGTAAATTTTTGAAACGTGGGAGGAAACCAGAGCACCCGGAGTAAACCATGCAGGTCACGGGGAGAATGTACTAAACAGCATCGGGTTCAAACCCAGGTTGCTGGGCTAGTAACCATTATGTGAACCAACCCGCCTTTCTTGTTTTTCTTGATTTCTTGTTTCAGTAAGTTCGGTTGTTGCTCCTGTTTAACAGACCGTTTAAGGACCCCTTTTACTGGGGGTCACGGAGACCTACATTGAACGAGTGGAGGACCAGCTCCCTATATTCTGAACCAGCAGTCTTAACCCAAAGAGAGACTTTGTGTCAATTATGTCTTGACCTTCATTCTGTGCAGTGCATCTGACTGTAAGGGTTCTGTTTGTCGATTACAAAGAAAGACTGAGCAAATTAGGTCTTTATTCTTTGGAGCGTAGAAGGTTGAGAGGGGATTTGATAGAAGTATTTAAGATTATGAGAGGGGTAGATATGCTTTTCCCATTGAGGGTAGGAGAGATTGAAACAAGAGGTCATAAGTTAAGAGTTAAGGGGCAAAAGTTGAGAAGTAACATGAGGGGAAACTTCACTCAGAGAGTGGTGGCTGTGTGGAATGAGTGTCCAGGAGAAGTAGTGGCGGCAAGGCCAATTTTGTCATTTAAGGAAAAATTGGATAGGTATTTGGATGGGAGGGGAATGGAGGGTTGTGGATAAGGTGCAGGTAGTTTGGATTAGATGAGAGTATTTGGTTCGGTGTGGACTAGAAGGGCCAAAATGGCCTGTTTCCATGCTATAATGGTCATATATATGGTTATGGTCTCAGGTGAATGGCCCTGCTCAGTGCCTTCTAAATCAACAAAGGGCAGCAATGGGATTGACAGCAGATCTTGCCTTTAGGCAGAAGCTTGGACAATTGTGATGTCGTGTCAGTTTGTTGGGGGCACTTGGTCTTACCCTGTTGACAGAAGATTCTGCAACTCCTCTGTCCTGAAGAACTCTGAAAGTGCCGTCCCTCCACTGGAGACAGGCTCACAGACATGGCAGACTCCCTGACCACTGCATCTGTTCAGCAGTGGCCCAGTTGCAAGGTTTACAGACAGTTTTCCACTTTCTCTCCCCTACTACTCTGCTCCACCTCAGGAACCCTGAACTCAGCAGCAAGGCACCCAGCTGATGGTTCCTCATGTTGGTAAGGAAGCAACTTTCGATTCGTCCAAATTTGTGAATCCCAAAAACTGCTGATTTTTAAATTTTAAATTTATTATAATTTTGAATTACATATAATTCAAATTTGAGCCCATGCCCCCCAATTACACTCAAATGACCTACAACCTCCTGTATGATTTAAACAGTGGGAGGAAACCGGAGCCCCCGGGGAAAACCCATGCAGATATGGAGAGAATGTACAAACTCCTTACAGACAGCACGGGATTTGAAGCCAAGTCCCGATCGCTGGCGCTGCAACGGCGTTACGTTAACCACTACATTACAATGATGAGACTTTATTGTCTTATACAGAAGTACCATATACATATGCATTGAAATTCCTACTTATTGCAGCTACACAAAAAAAAAGTAGTAATTAAATTACCACACAAGGTAATAAATAGAAAAATATAAATCAATATTTTCAGTTGCAGTTAGAACAAAAATTTGTGATGATAAAATGTTATAGATAGACCTTTGGTTGTTCTGCACCAGTGTTACAGTTACTGTAATATTAGGAAGTTCAAGAGTCTGAAAGTTGGAAAAATTACTTTTCCTGAACCTAGAGGTGATGGACTTCAAGACTTCAGTCTGGGCAGTGAAGAAGAATTGCTTTCTTTGTTTTAAATTGCACACCACATCTGACCAGTAAAAAGTCACTAAATTCGTGGTCGTCTGAGAGAGTTTTATGGGGTGATGTTACTGAAGGCATTATACAGGCTTATAATATACATATTCATCACATGGCAGGCATGATGCTGATTTAGTTATTGCCTTGTGTATATCGTTTTCGAGCTGATTGTTAGGATAGGTTAGGAGAACCCTCTGGCATTTGATGAAATACAGAACTCACTGGACAGTAGTCATTAAATCAATCACACAAAAACTCCCAGTGGTGTTCAGATGATCCTGGGGAATGTTAAATCCCATCAAAGCTTCCTCTCACTTTGTTTTCAATCTGAATTGGAATTTGAATCTCCTTTATTAGGTAGTGGCTAATATCTCTAATTAACAGAGAGACAAAGGCTCTGGTTACACGATTGGTGGGGGTGGGGGGCTCCTTCTCTGCATGGGACCTGGGGAATATCCCGAGGAGAGCAGCATCTGAAGTATGCCTGCTAATCCATTAGAGAAAACTTATATTTATGTAAACACCTCACAAAGGAGATTAAGCACTTTAAATAATTGGACAGCCAACAGAGAAGCATGCGGGCTACACAATACTCAAAGTAAGAGCAGAAAAGTAGGACCATTTGTTTGTTGGGGTGTAAGGTTTGAGATCTTCTGTGAAGGAGTCATTCACAGTGGTTCTATGTGATCGTGCACCAACTGAGGTAGCAATGTGACCACAACAGGGGTGGGGGCTCTGCAGCCCCAGGGAGATTGTACAAGCTGGCAACTGATGGGCCTCACCACACTGCAAGCAAAGCTGGAGAGATGGAAGCACATAGGCCCCGAGTCTGTGGCCGGACATCACGCTCCCCTTCACTGGATCACAGTGCGAACATTCCCCTATTAACACTCTAATCTATATTGAATGGCAGTGGCCTGTGCATCAGCAGGGGCACCAATCCAACTCCAGCGGGACATAGGCTGAGGATTATTATAAGAGCAGTTAAATCAGAGTATATCCTGGTCAGGGTGAGAACTGAGTTTTACAGCACAGAGACAGGCCCCTTAGCCTATCTTGTCCATGCCAACCAAGCTAGTCCCATTTCGCTATGTTTGGCCCATAAACTTTCCCTATCCATGTACCTGTCCAAATATCATTAGTAACGCACCTCTACTGCAGTGTAAGTGAATTTGTGATGCTGTAACATTTATGGAAGTTGAACCAAAAAAGGGAGATGGACAGGGGAAGGTTGAAAAGCCAGTGACTGGAGATGTCACTGTACACGGTGAAAGTACACCAGAAGAAATTCTGTCTCTGATGTAGACTTGAAGTCTTTCAACACAGTGTATGTTTTCTTGAATGGGACCTATTGGTGGGCAAATAATATGGGTTTGATATGGTAAATGAGCTGACAATCATTTGTACAGTGAATCAGTGAGACCACAGCCTGGTAACACAGGGGCATCATAATATTTCTTGTGATGGGATGCCAAGTCCATCAGCCACTTTATGTGGACTAGGTCAATACACTGCAGTCCCAGTGATGGGTGCAGCCAAAGGCTAGGACCAGATTATTCACTGAGCAAAGGATTCAATTGCTGTGGTTTCCTTCAAAACTAATGATCCTTTTCACTGACTTCAAGTTCCTAATTTCCCTTTCCTTCGGCCTGAGGTCGTTGATTACAGTTGGAAGTTCAGATGCTTACTGCTTCATTGGCCAGAGAAAGGGAAAATAAAACAGCCAAGGTTTCCGTGATGGGAAGTACTTGAGTGTGGAAATTTGAAGATAAAAACACTCATTTGTAAACACACACACCCACACACACACACACACACACACACACACACACACACACACACACACACACACACACACACACACACACACACACACCAAATGAGGGAATTTATTATCATACACATAAGAATGTTGCACAAGTGCACAGAAATTCTTAATACATTTTCCAGCTGTACTGATACATAAAATAGACAGATAAATAATAAGTATAATTAAATTACCACACAAAAACCAGAAAAATAATCATACAGAATTTTATATTCAAGAAGTCTGATAAGTATAGGGAAGAAAATATCCTTTAACTAGATGGTCCTGCTTTCAAACTCCGGTATCTCCTCCCTATGGTGGGGGGAGTGATGGTGAGAAGGAAGAGAGTGTGACTGGGATGATGGGATGGTACTTTGATATCTTAGCTGTTTGTCTCAGGGAGCAGGAAGTAGAGAAAGAGTTGATGGCAGGGAGGATGGTTTGTGTGAAGGCCTGTGCTATATTCACAACTTTCTGTGGTTTCTTTCAATCTTGGGCACAACAGTTCTTGTGCTGAGATATGATTCATCACGATAGGACACTTTCTGTGGTGCATCTATAAAAATTAGTAAGGGACACTGGGACATGCTGAATATCTTTAGTATTCTGAGGAAGTGGAGAGATTGCATTGGTGATGGGGTGTCAGTGATTGAAGGCGATTGCGGCTGTGAGTTTATGGAGGTCTGAGGATGAAAGATAAATAAGTGCCTTGCTTTTGTTGGGCACCATTCTAGCACTGTGCTGCTAAGAATCTCAGGAGTGTTCAATGCTATCTGATTTCAAGTCTATAGATTTTCTACCCTGTTGTATCGAGTTAAACAGCATGATGCAATCTAATTTCTGGGCCATTGACTTAAAGAGCCTCTAAAATTGTGAAAACAATTCTAAAAATTCCCTGTTTAAAACTTAAAATTCATATTGCACAATCTATATTTTTATATCCTCAGCTAAATGTATTTAGAGAATAATAATTAATTTCAGTAAATTTGCAATTATAGAAAAGTATTTGCATATGCTTGTAGTCATTTAAAAAAATGCATACATTAAAATAACTGTAGGTTTAAAGTAATTCAATAAATATTTTCAAATAAATATGCGAATCAATGGAAGTATTTTGCTTTGAGCAAATGGACCATTTTCACTCCAGGATAAAGTTGTGCACGAATCGATTTTTCTTGTTTAAAAAGGAACACAGAGTTGGAGGTCAGTCAAGTCACAGGTGGCTCAAATATCAGTGAGTAATTGATTGGTCCATGCTGAATAACAATGGAAACATATGGCCTTTGAAACCACATACACTTCTTGCTCATTATTCTTATAAATGACCCAGGCTATATAATATTCTCCTTGGTGTCCAGTTATGGGACTGCTACCAAAATGTATTCAATGACCAATGATGGCACCATAAATCACTTCAGGTGATTTGTACAGGTTATGTTGATGGCAAGGATTTCACAAGGTCCTGTATGGTAAGCTGGTCCAGTACACAGGTTCGAAGGTGAGCCGGTAAACTGGATCCAAAATTGGCTTGGTGATAGGAGGCAAAGGATTGGAAGCCTGTGACGAATGATGTACCAAGTTGATTGGTGCTGGGATCCTTCTTGTTTACGATATGTGGGTGCGAATGTGGGAGCATCTGTATGTTTACAGATAATATGAAGATTGGTAGTGCTGTGGGTAGAGAGGAAGTTTGTCCAAGGCTACAGCAGGGAAGGGTTAGTTTGGAAAGATGGGCAGAATGTTGGCAGATGGAATTTAATTCTGCTGATTGCGAGGTGATGCATTTTGAAAATTAAATAGAGTTAAGAGCCAGACATTTACAATAACCACTGGAATATTCAGGATATATTTGCTGAACAGAAAGTTTTTGAGTCCAAGTTTATAGAAATCATATGGTATTACATAGATCTGGATAAAGAATATAAACATTACCAAGTTTTTGTTTTGCAACTTTGCAAATCACTTAGTCTATCTATCATGTGGACTTCTGGTCATTATTTTATAGGAAAGATGTGCAATACCCCCTCCCCAGTCTCCCTTCATCTCTCAGAAGGCCACCCTGCCTCTCCACAGCTTCTTTCTCTACTACCCTCCCACCTGTAACCACCTCTCACCTCTTATCTGTCAGCTTGTGCTCTTTCCCCTTCTCCACCTCCTCTCCCCACACCATTTGATTCAGGAATCTGCTTGATTTTCAACATTCTTGAGGAAGGGCTCAGGCCTGCGGAGTTTCTCCGGCACTTTTTTGGGTACTGCTCAGCATCTTCAGATTTTCATGTTGACCTCCAATAGGAAGGAGGTGATAGTGCTGGAAAAGAAGGTAGTGGAGATTCCCCAGGATGTGGCCTGGATTGCAGGACTCTCCAGTTCTAGAGAGAGATGAATTATGGAGATAGGTTGAATAGGCTGGGCTTGTTTTTCCTGGAGTGTAGGAATCAGAGGGGTGACCTGTAAAAGGAATGAAAATGATAAAGCATTAATAGACTGGATAGTCTGAATCTGCATCTCATTGCAAGGATATCCAAAGCAACGGGGGCCACAGGTTATTTTAAGGGAGAGTTTTTTATGCAATCAGTGAATTATATCTGGAATGCTGCCAGAGGAGGTGGTGGAATCAGATAAAGTTGCTACGTTGAAGAGACTTTTAGATGGATACTGGAATCGCATGCAGATGTGATGAGGGCAAATGGATTATGCAGATAGGCAAAACGGTTGCCATTGTGGGTTATAGAATCCCATGCAATCAGTGAATTATATCTGGAATGCTAATGTTGGTTCATTGAAGAGATAAAGTTGGTTCATTGAAGAGACTTTTAGATGGATACTAGAATCGGATGCAGATGTGATGAGGGCAAATGGATTATGCAGATAGGCAAAACGGTTGCCATTGTGGGTTATAGAATCCCATGCAATCAGTGAATTATATCTGGAATGCTGCCAGAGGAGGTGGTGGAATCAGATAAAGTTGCTACGTTGAAGAGACTTTTAGATGGATACTGGAATCGGATGCAGATGTGATGAGGGCAAATGGATTATGCAGATAGGCAAAACGGTTGCCATTGTGGGTTATAGAATCCCATGCAATCAGTGAATTATATCTGGAATGCTGCCAGAGGAGGTGGTGGAATCAGATAAAGTTGCTACATTGAAGAGACTTTTAGATGGATACTAGAATCGGATGCAGATGTGATGAGGGCAAATGGATTATGCAGATAGGCAAAACGGTTGCCATTGTGGGTTATAGAATCCCATGCAATCAGTGAATTATATCTGGAATGCTGCCAGAGGAGGTGGTGGAATCAGATAAAGTTGCTACATTGAAGAGACTTTTAGATGGATACTGGAATCGGATGCAGATGTGATGAGGGCAAATGGATTATGCAGATAGGCAAAACGGTTGCCATTGTGGGTTATAGAATCCCATGCAATCAGTGAATTATATCTGGAATGGTGCCAGAGGAGGTGGTGGAATCAGATAAAGTTGCTACGTTGAAGAGACTTTTAGATGGATACTGGAATCGGATGCAGATGTGATGAGGGCAAATGGATTATGCAGATAGGCAAAACGGTTGCCATTGTGGGTTATAGAATCCCATGCCTGGGTGACTATCAGTAAGCAGTTGGAACAAATCAAGGAACAGTGCTAAGGCTGGGTGGATGCAAGGATAGAAATGAGCTATTAACATTTCTTATCTTTTTCATGACATTGAAGGAGGCCATTAGGCCTATTTCATGGTGTCGCAGAGTAAAACCATCAACCCATTTCTCCATGTATTTCTCTCTCACACACACACACACACACACACACATCCCTCCTCACCAGAACTTATTTCCAGTCACCACTTAACCTGCCAACAGGACATTTGGAATGTGGGAGGACCAGGAGCAACCAAAGGAAACCCATTGTCCAGAGGGAGACAGAATAAATTCCTCCCAGACAGAGGCTGAGGTCAGGTCTGAACTCAGGTGACTGGAGTTGTACAGCTGCAGTGTTAATCGCTGCAGCACAATTACATCCATGTTTAATCAGCAGGAAAAAGGAAATGGAGCCGAGGTGTTTGGTAAATAACTCCTTAAAAATATTACACACAGACATGACTGAAAACATGGACTGCTGTACCATGACCTACTCTAGAATATCCATGTAAACAGGTGGCTGATGGTCAAGGTGGATGATAGACTTCTCAGGATTGGAGGGTGTTCTGCTTAGAACAGAGATGCATAGGAATTTCTTCAGCCAGAGGGTGGTGAATCTATGGAATTTGTTGTCACAGGCAGAGTAGAGGTCAGGTCATTGAGTGTATTTAAGATAGAGATTGATAGGTTCTTAATTAGCTAGGGCATCAAAGGTTATGTGGAGAAGGCCAGTTAGTGGGCCTGAGGGAAAATGTATCAACTCATGATAAAATGGATGGACAAGCTTGATGGGCTGAATGGCCTATTTTGCTCCTATGTTTTATGATCTTATTGACTAGAATGTCTCTTTCTATGAAGCATTTTTCTAGATTGACTCTTCAGCTAAATTCTGTAAATCAAAAAGGTCGGGCGGAGTTTCAGTCCAAATATATTCTTATGAAGCCCTGGGTCTAGAACGCTTCCACCAGTGTTGTCTCCGCTCCATCCTCAACATTCTTTGGAGCAACTTCATCTCCAACATCGAAGTACTCGAGATGGCAGAGGCTGACAGCATCGAATCCATGCTGCTGAAGATCCAACTGCGCTGGGTAGGTCACGTCTCCAGAATGGAGGACCATCGCCTTCCCAAGATCGTGTTATATGGCGAGCTCTCCACCGCCCACCGAGACAGAGGTGCACCAAAGAAGAGGTACAAGGACTGCCTAAAGAAATCTCTTGGTGCCTGCCACATTGACCACTGCCAATGGGCTGATATCGCCTCAAACCGTGCATCTTGGCACCTCACAGTTCGGCGGGCAGCAACCTCCTTTGAAGAAGACCTCAGAGCCCACCTCACTGACAAAAGACAAAGGAGGAAAAACCCAACACCCAACCCCAACCAACCAATTTTCCCTTGCAACCACTGCAACCGTGTCTGCCTGTCCCGCATCGGACTTGTCAGCCACAAACGAGCCTGCAGCTGATGTGGACATTACCCCTCCATAAATCTTCGTCCGCGAAGCCAAGCCAAAGAAGAATATTATAAATCAAAAACAAAAAGTCAATGGCATCTCAGGGAAAACAGTGAAGCGGACATCTTATAAATTGAGGATTAGCTGTAAGACATTGGGGTGAATAGTTGAGGATGGGGATGGTATACTCCAAAAGGTGATATTGAAGATGTATTGTACGGTACATTCCCCTGATGTTGTGAAAGCAAAGCCTGCATTTTTTTTAGACTGCAAAGTTGGGAAAATTGCAGAAAAAAAAATTAACATAATTACTGCCCGTACGGTCATTCACAGTGGGAGCATTTTTAGACTGCAAGTACTTGAGTGTCACAGTCCCAGTGGTTGCACATGCAGTAGAGTGAGTGGATGACTGTCAATTAATTTTTACGGTACAATTTACACTCCAGGCTTCCTCCAAAATGTTTTAGGGGTCCTGCAGGATAAATCATGGAGCAGGAATTGACTCAAAATTCCTGCTCATTCCTCTTTAGACTGCCCGTGTGGCGGCAAAGTTCCTTGATTGTGCTGTTATGTGCTTGCAGTCTAAAAACCATAATACACTGATTATAACAAACATAGACCATTACAGCACAGTACAGGCCCTTTGACCCATGATGTTGTGCTGACCTATGTAAACCTACTGCATGACAATCTCACCCTCGCCCATAACCCTCTATTTTTCTTACATCCATTTGCCTAAGTCTTTTGAACATCCCTATTGTAGTAGCCTACACTAGCTCTTATGATTGTCCCCAAAACTTTCCTTCACTCACCCTCAACAGGTAATCTCTTGTATTTGCTACTTGTGCCCTGGACAAAAAAGGACTGACTTTCCACCCTTTCTCTGCCCTTCAATCTTATATACCTCTGTTAAGTCACCTCTTGTCCTTTGAGAAAAGCCCAAGACTGTCAATTCACTAAGAGTGTGTGGAGAAGAGGCAAGGGTCCTTGTTATGGTTCACCCCCTGTAGGAGCATAACATAGGACTCTGATTTAGGGACTGTTCCTGGGGATGCATGCAAAGAGAGACATCCAGCGCTGCAGGAAGGTCATCAACTCTGAAAAAAAAAGCTCTTTTGGTCTGCCTGAAACTTGTTTGTTGCAGCACAATGAGATGTTGGTGAGGGAATGCTGGTGACTAGCACATTCCAGGCTGAAAGAGTACGTGCTGATGCTCGGTGCAGCCATCACGAGGGCTTTTTGGGGAAGGACCACAGTCTACTGTGGCTGAGACCAGGAGGATCCCCCTCAAACAACAGAGGGCAACAGTTCTAGTCCTATGTAGCAAATTAGAGAATAATGTTACAATGTTCAGTAGTAGAATGTATGAAGATGACACCAAGGATACAAAAAAACTGCACAATTTTACTTTGGACATAGTTTTATTGTGAATAAAATTTATTGCAAGGAAAAAAAATGAGATAAAAGTCCTTGCTCTGTCAACCTTGCTAGTTGACATTGAAGATAGCTTTCAATGTCACAGAGATCCATAATTACTGCTGAGAGTCCAGAGGACAATTGTGGAATTTATTTGTAAACTTTGCTGTTTAGACGCAGTGGTTCTCAACCACCTTCTTTCCACTCACAGACCACTTTGCCATCGTGATTCGTAAGGGATTACTTAAGATGGTTTGTGAGTGGGAAGGGAAGGTTGAGAATCACCGCTCCAGACCCAATTGTTACTGCAGTATTTTGCTTGAGAAAAATTGTCATTGGCCCATTTCCTTTGAAATTATGAAACCGTGCACATAACGAGTCATAGGTACAATTAAAACAGTGGTTGTCAATCTTTTTCTTTCTACCCACATACGACCTTAAGCAATCCCTTACTAATCACAGAGAACCGATGGCATAGGTATGTGAGTGGAAAGGAAAAGGTTGAGAACCACTGGTTTAGAAGATAAGAGTGAAGAGAAATTGATAAAGGATTTAACATTCAAGGATGAGAACTAAAGTAAAATATTGCAGGCATCAAAAAAAAGTTAATTAATCAACATTCATGAAGGGGGGAGATGTAAATTGGAGAAGTTTTTTGGGGGAGGTATCAAAGTGAAATTCATTGCAGAACTTAAAATTGGCTTAGAGGAATTCTTGTTAGTGATGTAGTATGTATAGGATGATCAGTTCCAGTGTAATATGATGAGTGGTTTAGGACAGAGGGTTTTTCCAGCTTGAGTCAATACACTAGAATTTAAATACTAAATGGTACTCGCTCACCTCCTTATGTTTTACATTCAAATGATGCAAAACTATGTTGATGAAGGATTGGGGGTGAAATTCAAATTCAACGAGGCCTCAATGTCTCACCAGAAAGGAAAATGCTCAAAGCTTTTGTCTTAGGTTTGTGACGATTGTGGTAATAAATGTCATAATATACCCCTCTGTCAGGCAGCTCCACCAATTAAACAGCACTGGATGTTAACAGGCATGCCTCCCCTCCCCGGAATGAGAGCTTATTGATCCCAGTGAGAGTCTCTGGCCATCCCAGACTGACCACAAAAAAATTACCAATATAAAGGGGGAAAAGTAAAAGCGAAGTCATTATTTTTATTTCTAGCATACTGTTCAATATTGGAAGGTAATGGAGGTTGTCGAAATGTCAAATGCTGGCAAGGGTTAATAAGGTTAAACAGACAGTGCTGGGCGTATCCATAGCAACTGAAGGCTGCTTTAAAACTTGGGTATAATAAATATAGATTTCTGTGCAAAAGCTGGGAGTCAGGTGTGTATTGCTTTGAATTCACTGTGTTATTGTGGTAAAGTTGCTGTAATGCTATGTGCAAATGGATGGTTGCCGTGAGGTTGCATGGTTATTACGTGTAATTGATACTCAGTCAGGCTGGAGCATTGCCACCAAGCCTGCTTCATCTCCATTCGCCTGGTGTTGAGATCCGAGAGCAGCTGGTCAGCACATTAGAGGACTGAGATGACAGACACAGAGAGGATGGTGATGCTGTTTAAAAAGTAAAAGAATATATCTTTGAACTAAAATGATCCTTTCTCAGTATACAGCATCCCACAATTTAAATTCATTAATATCAACTTATGTGGAGCAGTAACAAGTGTAGGGTTGCATGCCCTCATCACACATTACCACCCTTTAGGATATGTTAATGAGTAAGTAATTAACATGCTGATATTTGCCAACAGTGAGCTGTTGTCCTTTGAATGGAGTTTAACTGAAGCATAGATAGTTGGAATCCATTCACTTCTCTTTGAAGGTTGCCCAACTGTAGGAAAGATGTCATTAAGCTGGGAGGGGTATCACTGGAATTTGAGGAGCTTGCATGATACATGGAGGAGGCTGGAGGTGCTGGGATGTTTACCCTGGAGAATGCAAGACTGAGGAGCCATCTTCTGGGGATTTATAAAATTAGGAAGGGCATAGCTGTTGTCTTTTTTTTAGTGCTGGGGGAGACTAAAGCGAGAGGGCGTAGGGTTAATATGAGAGGGGAACAATTTAAAAGGGACCTTCACACAAAAGGTCATGGGTGTATGGAGAAAACTGCTCGAGGAAGTGGTAGAAGTAGGGACATTTATAAACCTTCAAAGGCATAACGGAAAGGTTTAGAGCAACATGGGCCAATTCAGGCAACTAGAACTAGCTGAGATAGACCACTTGGTCAGCAAGGACGAGTTGGGCCAAAGGCCCTGTTTCCGGGCTGTAAAATTCTATGACTCTATTTATAGCACGGCATAGGACTGTTTAATTTGGCACTGTTTTAAAGTGTACTTGCTGTATAATGAATTTTATTGATCGAATTGAGAATGGAAAATAATTCTGGCAACCTTTTCCCTTACTTTTGTAACCAAACAAACCACCTCCCCAACTCCTTACTTTCCGATTCTTTATTCTTTCCTTTGCTTTCCTCTTCCCGCCCACTTTACCTGTCCATCACCCGCATCTTCCCACCTCCAGTTCCCCACTCCCTTGCCTTCCTTTCTCCCACCAGAATGGATTTTTCCCAGCTCCTGCCTCTTCTTCCCTGCTTTCTCTCATTTCTTCCCCCTCCCACTTGTATTAATCCGCCAACCTGCGCTCCTCCCCCTCATACCCCCACCCTTTTGTTTTATTGGGGGGGGGGGTCCTGCCTGTTTCTTGCCGTATCTGATGAAGGGATTTTGGCTGAAAACGTTGTCGTAGAGATTAACACAGCACCGTTACAGCGCCAGTCATCGGGATTGGACTGGGGTTTCAATCCCACATCGGCTATAAGGAGTTTGCACGTTCTCTGCGTGTCTGTGTGGGTTTTCTCCGGGGCTCTGGTTTCCTTCCATCATTGAAAATGTGCCGGGCTGTAAACTGGGTGGCACGGACTCTTGGGCTGAAAGGTCCTGTTACTGTGCTGTATGTCTAAATTTAAATAAAAAAGAGTGTAGAAACAGGCCTATCTGTTCCATAAGCCAGCAATGCCCAATTGCTCATAATTAACTAATTCTGAACGTGTTTGGGATGTGGGAGGACACTGTAGCACCTGGAAAATGTGCAAGCTCCTCACAGACAGCATCAGATTTGAAACCAAGTTGCTGGTGCTGTAATAGTAATGCGCCAACCGTGCCGTCCATAAAAGCAAATAGTTTTTGTGGTGTTTTTAATGTTGGGGCCAAGAGATGAGGAAGCAACAATACAAAAGCAAATGCCTCTGATGGAGCCCAATGCAAAGAAAAAAGTTTGTGAAGTTCTGGCCTGGCTAAATTCACAAGTTTCTGAATGGAACTTTGATGTCAGCCCTTGAGAGTGTAGTCAGCAGAAGTACACTAGCAGCATTCGGTGTCACCTGAAGCTGCAGTTGATCTGCTGAATATTTTATCCACAGGTCTAGAGTACATTAGTTAATGTGTCCTG